>NW_027459329.1:97500-290000 GCF_050624435.1 Tenrec ecaudatus | reverse complement strand
GCTCTGGTTCTAGAAAATCCCACAGAAATAATTTTACCAACCTGGGCCTTCAGCCCTCACGCCAAACTTAACACGTTTCTAATCCACACAGTGTTTACAGCTTTGGGTTCTCATCCCTCTCCTTCTTCCAAGAGACCAAGGAGAATGGAGTGTTTGAGCAATATCCAGGCCACATGACCATCTTTCTCAGTTCTTAACTCACCTTTTCCTCTCTCAAGCACAACTTTAATGTTTCCATGAGTGTCCGTGGCTATGATAAAGAATACGTGTTATGGGAGGTAATCAGGGCCTGCGTCTTCCATAAACCAGTTGCCAAAGACTCTTTACAGATAGGTAATGGTAGGCCCATATGTTTTACTTACCTATTGCTGCTTAGTGACTTTCAATCCCACTCGGTGTATTATTTGCTCATAATTTTGTAATTTGAGGAAGGTTTGGCTGGGGCAGCACATCTCCACTCCATGTGGCATTGGCCAAACCAGCTCAAGCAGCGAGACCCGGCAAGATGGGTTTGCTTTGGTTTATAGGTCTAGGGCCTGGGTTCTTGCTGTTGCGTTGGCTCCCCAAATTCCCTCCATGTGATCGTATCATGTGCTTGCCTTTAGCTTCCTCACAGCAGGGTGATTTTCAAGATAAATTTTTTTGTCAGGATAGTTGGGCTGTAGGCCCAGTGACAAAATCCCTTAAAGGGATTAAATTGAATGCACAATTTAATACGTGACTGCCAAATATCCCCCAGAGCACACAAGTTGAAACCACAAGACTTCTCCCTAGGAGAGGTTCCTTGTAGCTTTTGATTGTCTTCTAAGTCCCTTTTCCTTTTCCACAATAATGTCTGGGTTGCTTTATCAATCATCTTCTTTCTTTTTATGTAGCACTATCTCTGGCTGTTTAGTCCAAGCCAATGCAGTTCCTTCCCAAAGTTACTGGGTTTCCCTTGCACTGGATTACATGATGCATTCAATTTTATGAAAGCCATGTCCCCACATCTCTTTGAAATGGGTCCCTCTCTGTTTTAGGCTGCAGTTCAGCCTATTTAAGCTGTAGCACAGCCTTCTGGAGACTCTTAGAAAACCTTTTGTGTACACGAGACTGTCTACAAGGCACTGGATTACATTCTTTTGTGATCTTAGTACAGGGCATGAAAGCTATCTTCTTGATCTGATCCAACGCAGAAGCCCTGCTCATGCCATTCCTATTATGGGACATTATTTTTTGGCAAGAAAGACTTGGGGTTGAAAAATAGGTTTTGTTAGGCAGATAGGCAGGAATGAGATGTCCATTGACGCATGCCCAGGAGAACCAAGCATAGAACAAAAGCCTAGGTTTTCCCGCTGGTGGGTACGGATGGGCGTTAAACCTGCATCAGCCCACCTGGGCCAGGTGATTGCAATTCAGCCAATGGGATCGACCTGGGGTCATTCACCATGCCTCCCCCCGGGAATCCTTGAAAAGGCAGGAGCGAGGGGGAGAAAGGAAAAACTGGGGACAGGAACTGGGGAGGGAACTTGAGAAAGAACATGAGACAGGTGTTTTTTGGAGGAAAACTTAGGAGAGAGATCTTTGCGTGACCTCGAGCAGTCTCTGCCAGGCTACATGGTGGGGAGGAATCCTAGGGGTGGCGCGTAAAACCTGAAACTTCTTTTAACTTTCATTAAACTCACTTGGATCACGAGCCAGGCTTTGGCGTGAATTCTTTCTCATGCAGAGCCAAGAACTGAGCTGTAACTCTAGCCCGGAGAGAGATCTTACAGTTCATATTTAAGTCCAGCAAGTCCCTGCTCCTTCATAGTTCATATTTTCTGCTAAAAAAAAGCACACAACTAAACCCCAAACAGAAGTAACTTCTTTAGCTTTTCTTTACCCTTCTGTAGTTTATAATTATTTGTCTGTTGCCTCCATTGTTAATGACGCTGAGAGTTCAGATTCTAGATAAAGCAGAAGAATGTCACTGCCACCCAAAATAGTTGTTCTTAGTGTTAGTTGGTGCCCAATCAATCTCTGCCCATCCACTCACTTGCTGCCATTGAGTCAATTCTGACTCATGGCAGCAGAGTATACTTGCCCTGGTAGGTTTCTGAGACTATACATCTGTACAGTAGAAAGCTTCAGCTTTCTCTCTCAGAGCAGCTGGTAGGATTGAACTGCTGACCTTATGGCTAGCAGGACAATATGTTACCAGGGATCCTTTTCAAGACTGTGCCCTTTCAGAAACAGATCACCAGGCCTGCTTTCCTAGGAACCGGTGGGTGGGTTTGAAGCATCAACCTTTTGGTTAATATGCAAGTGCTTAACAAATGGGCTTTATCCTGGTTTGGAAAACCTAAGTCACTGGTCTTTTGCCTAAAGAGTCACTTTCAATGGCCCTGGCTTGTTTCATGGGAAGGGCCAGTTCAGGGGCTCCCGGACAGATGGTGGGGTAGGATCCTTATTTAGTAGGGCCATATTGGGTGGGGTGGCAGGGAAGTGTGTGTGTGCTGTATGTGTGTGTAATCTGCATCTTTAACAAATGCCCCCCCCACTCAAATGAGAAACACTGGCCCCAATTGTCCTCTGCCTCTCTTGTTGCTGCCTTTTTTGGGATTTTTCTGGCTTTTAGCAGCCCTGGAGGCCCCTCCTATCTAGGCAGGAAAAGGAGCCAATAAATAAGTTCACACTAAGGTGCTAGAGAGTGATAACAGCTAATCCCTTCCAAGGGCAATTGCTCTCAGAAAGAAAGAAAAAAAAGAGAGAGCGAGAGCTCAGGGGGTTGGGGGGAGCAATTTAACTCCAATGAATAGTGTCTCCTGGAAGAGTCCTACACTTTGTCGCTGCAATGGGAGTCATATATGAACATGTGTGTGTGTGAAACCCCTCGCATCAGTCTCTTCTTCTGCTTTTGTGTAAATTGGACTTTAAACACATTCTCTAGGAAGTGTTTGAATGCCTCTGTTTATGGAAGCTTCTTGACAGAAGGGGGATTTTTGTCTCTTTTGTTCAGTGAGAGAGCCCCAAGGTCTGGCATTTAATAAGTAAGTAGCAAGCTGGTTGAATGAATGAGTGAATGAGTGAGTGAGGTAAAGAAGCCTTCAGCAGCCTTCCAGGTCGAGACTGGCCCCCTCTGAAGCCTGGCTCTTGTCTACAGTGAGGTACACCTCTCCTCCTTCCCATTTCATGCTTCCCCGTGGTCTGCCTGGGATTGAGCTGAAAAATGATTTTTCATGCATGTCATCCTCATTATATCATTATCCCTCACAGCAAAGCTCTCTGACCACCCTGAAGACCTGTATTTAATGTGAGGAAAGGTGATTTAATGGAGTGGAGAGCGCAGCATAAAACAGAAAACCCTTTCAGAATAGCAGAGCAGGCTGTCCCTCCAAGGGGAAAGGGACAAAAAGGGAAAAGAAAAGAAAAATGGCGAGGGAGGGGGGGCAACTCTCACTCTCCTAATAGGTTGAAATAAGAAGTCATTTTGGTCAACTTCATCAGAAGACAAACCTGAAAGGGGCCCCTTGCCCTCCCCGCCAGCGCATAACTGACTTACCATGCATTTTACCGTGGAGCTGATTATGCGCTGAGTTGTGGCAGACGGGGAGAGTTTATTGACATATGGTCTCCCTTCACACCTTTTGTTAAAGCCAGACATCAGGGACTGAGCTGCAGGATATTAAAGGATTTGGAAGCGTTATCAAGGAATGGTACATATTTATCAAAACCAGGGTGATATTACAAAGCTGGGTTGCTGCTACACCTGGGTGTGTTATGTGATTAAAAATAATGACAATGCATCCTCTTGATGGATTTTGCAACTGGGCGAATACTGAGCAGGTCTGCTGGACCACCCTTGGTCGAGAATTCACACCTAACAACCCCTTTGGTCTCAGAAGAAAATTGTGGCTGCTAGCTCACACTTGGAATCCAGGTAGGGCAATGTTTAAGCACTTCACTGTTAACCGAAAGAGCAACAGTTGGAATTCACCAGCTATCCCGAGTGAGAAAGATGTGACCATGTGCTGCCACAAAGATTACAGCCTTGGAAACCTTCCGGGAGGTTCTTTCCTGGCCTACAGGTTTGCTCGAGTCAGAATTGACTTGACTTCCATGGCATTGAGCTGTTTTGAGTTTTGGATGGCTGAATTGGAGACTTCAGGATTGCAGGAAGATTTGAGAACAGCCTGAAATATGCAGGCGACCAGCCTTGCTTGCTGCAAGGGAAGAGGAGTTGAAGCACTTACTGATGAAGTTCAAAGATGATAGTCTTCAGTATGGATTACAACTCGAGGTTAAAAGAACAAGAATCCTCACCACTGAACCAATAAGCAACATGATAAACAGAGAAAAGATTTAAATGATGAAGCATTTCATCTTACTTGGACCCATCCACAACCAACGCTCATAGAAATATCTGTAAAGAAAGCCCACTGGGAGGACAGGGTTCCCCTAGGTAGGGGTCTGTGAACCAGCAGTGAAAGGAGTGAGAGGGCGAAGTGAGAATCATACAAGCAGAGAGAGAAGTGAAGAGAACAAAGAAAGAAAGAGGAAAAAGAGAATATAGAGAGAAGGGGGGAAAACCCCAATTGTGTTCACTAATATTGGCAGTGATGGTAAAGAGGGAGGAGAGAGAAGGAGGAGACCGAGAATAAATAGATAGCTGATCCCTAATTGCTTGACTGTGTGTCCAGAGGGGCTTAGACCCTGCGCCACAATGGCAGGTTGGTGTTACTTTCAATGCCGGGACCCAGTGGTGCTGAGCAGAATTGCTCTAGTTGACAAGATCACCTTAGAGCCCCAACTGAGTTTTCCTCAGCAGCGTGTTGTAGATGTTTGTCCCAGGTGCCCTGTGTGATGTACAGCACTCCCACGGTGGGCAGGCTGGAGTTCCTCCTGCTATTTGGGTTGATTTGCCCTAAGTGGAGGATAGTGACCTGGAAGCCAGTAGGGATATATGATAGGAGAGAGTGGGAGAGAAGAGGAGAAAGAGGGAAAAGGAAGAAAGGAAAAACCCAACACAAACCTGAGCTCTTTGAGACTGACTGCAGTGGCAAATATGGGATAGTGAATAGAGAGAGAAGAAATAGAGTAGTAGGTAAGGAGGTAACTGGGACTTGATCACCTGTCCTTGAGGCTGGAGGAGTTCCAACTCTTCCTCAAGGTAGCGGGGTGGTGTACTTGTTTGATGTAGGGTTCCACAGATGCTGTGTGGGTTTACTTCAAAGACAAGATCGCACCCGTGGCCAGGCGTCAGTTGAGTGCTGGAGTTCACTGGTGTACCTGCCTTGTGCTGTGTGTAGCTGAGGGGCTGGAGTGTTCCACCGCCCTGTCAAGGGCCCCAGGACAGGCAGGGCCTCCCCAGCTATGTGTAGAATCACTAAGAGGGAAGTTGGGCTTATTGTCCTATCTAGTCTACTGGTGCCTACTAGATCAATGGATTTTATTTTTTCTGTTATTTTATTTTATTACCCTGGCCAGCTAGAATAAAATCAAATTGAATTGTCTCCCAAAGTCTCTGGGCTGTACTTATGTGCTGTTTGAAGCTGACACTTGCTACAGCATGTCTTTGATATGCAAAAAGCCACCCAGCTCTTAGCTGAGTTCTGGCATTCCTTAGCTAGGTTTCTTCTTATGCTGATTTATGTTAAGCCCCCCAATCCCCCACTGCCCATGTGCTCCTTGGAGCTGAGCAACCAGACTTGGGTTTGAGTTTTAAACCAAAAATATATATTTGACTCTTTTGTTATTATTATGCTTGTGATGTACTCCGATTTGGGGGCTGTCAGGCTGACCCCCAGACGGGGAGATCCAGCTTATCAGGGGGGATGTTTCCTTCTCTGCCAATTGGAACTAAATTTGCTCCCTGGACTCCGACTATCTGCCTATTTTCTTCCACACCACAATCTATCTACCTGGGGTAAATACCTGTTTTTTCTTCTACTTTAAATTCTGGCTACCTGCCATTGCCGCTCCTGCATGGGGTTCTCGTGTTTGGGATTCTGTCCCCTTTAGGACTCAGCCCTGGAGAAATCACTGCTCCCAGCAAGGGCGCAGCTGGTACCCGTGGGCTCGCCAAAGCTAGAGCACTTTAAAGCATCCTTGGTTTGCTTTGTGAGTGGAAATCACATGCAAAAAAGGGGGTTTAGGAGAGACCCTAGTGCCCTGGTTTTAGTTTCAGGATTCCACCTGCCCATTTCCTTCACCTTACCTCCCAATTTTCTGGTCTGGCAGCAGGAGCTCTAGCTGAATGAGTCCTGTCGGGTCAACATTATTTTACTTCTCTCTTGGAGTTAATTACTTTCATTAAGTGCCCAGATGTCCTGAATTTTTAAGAACAACCCTGATCCCCTGCCTTTTTCTCTTTCCATTAAAGACCAGTATTAAATACATAATGTCAATATATTTTTATCATTACCCTTGGTAAATCTTTTCCTGTCAAACCAAGCCAGTAGACCGTGCGTTTCCAAAATGGCAGCAGTGATGGATGTGGATACCCGAGCAGCACCACCGGTGGTGCGAGCAAGAACCGCTTCGAAGTAAAAAAGTGGAATGCAGTAGCCCTCTGGGTCTGGGATATTGTGATTGATAACTGTGCCATCTGTAGGAACCACATGATGGATCTCTTTAGAGAATGACAAGATAACCAGGCATTTGCCACGTCAGAAGAGTGTACTGTTATCTGGGAGTCTAAGCATGCTTTTTATTTCCACTGCCTCTCTCTCTGACTCAAAACATGGCAGGTGTGTCCATTGAACAACAGAGTGGGAATTCCAAAAGTATGATGTGTTAGTCTGGGTAGACTAGAGAAACACATCCAAGGAGACTCATATGTGTGTAAGAGAGAACTTTATATCAAAGAGCAATTGTACATTAAGAAAACATCCCAGCCCAGTCCAGATCAAGTTCATAAGTCCAATGTTACCCCATACGTCAATACTAGCCCATAAATTCCTCTTTAGATTCACACAGCCATGCAATGATGCTGAATAATGGGATATCACAGGCCAGTGGCGGTAAGTCTTGTGGATCCAATAGTGGTGGAAGCATTAAGCGCTGGCATGGGCTCCACGTGCCTCCTCCAGCTCTGGGGCTCTGTCTCCTTCAGTGTAGCTCCATGTGGCTTGTCAGCAGTAAGATGAAGCAGAAAGAATGTGTCTGGCCTCCAGTGCACTATTTATTTCCTTCGGGCCTCTGAATGAGGTCATCAGGCTGTGACCTGGTTGACAGTATAGACTCCATCTCTTCGCAAGTTGACAGGAAGTTATGTAACTGCCACATATGGGCATTAGAAAAAATGAATTCTTCTATCAAGCTTAAATGTTTTATTATTCATTAAAAGACTTGCTAGAACCACGTCTTTGTTCCTTTGGCTTTTCAGTTTGTTGTGCTCATGCAACTGTATTATGTTCTGTGTCAAATAAAAGTCCAGTTGTGTTCTGAACAACAACAACAAAAAGAAAGCAAACCAGTGTCTCAATGTCAAAGCACCATTACCTGAACTCTTGGTATTCTCGTGTGTGTAGCAAAAGGAAAGCCACTGCTCAGACTCAAAAAAAAAAAAAGTACTTGGTGCAATAGCTTATGGTCCTTCCAAACCTGAGAGTTTGAGTCTCATAATATCACATACTGGGAAGCTGACACATTTATTTGTATTTTGATCACTCATTTGCTACTCTTGTTTCTTCCTGGCCTGTGTGGATATTATTTTTGTATTTCTTCTTCTTGGAGGTGGTAAGTTCCTAGGATGTTCATTTTCTTTTTAGTTGGCATTTAATACATATATCATTCCAAATTTCAATCACATTAAGTAGAATTGTACAATTGTTACCACAATCAGTTTCCAAGCATTCTTTTTCTATGGACTCCTTGACATCATCTCTTTTTTACCCCATATCTACCACTGTACTCCCTCCCCCCAAACTCCTTATCCTACATGCTCTCCCTCTAGGTTCATTGATCCTAGGTTTCAAGTACTGAAAAACAGAAACGCATATAACACAGCTTCAAGAAGGTGACCTCCATTGAATAACTCCTCTGAGATATACTCTAATATGAGCAAACAAAAACTGAAGAAAACAATATAAACTGAAAATTTTGGGAATCAGATCAGGTCCAGCCTGCATCAAAAGGGGTGGGTGTTGGGGGCGGGGCGGAGAACCTACTAACGAAGTTTTAACTGTTGAGGTCAGATTTATGCCTTTGGTTTTCTATCTCCTCTCTTCAAGCACCTTGTTTAGTGACCACTCTCCTCTCTTCCCTCAATTTTAGATAGGGGAGGTCTCTGGAGGCTTACTTCCTACGGAGTTCCACCAGTGGATCTTGGATTTCCACTATCTCCCATTGCCTGCTACACACAGGATTCTCGCAATTTAGGCTCTGATGCTTATCCCACCGTCAAGTTCGGATTATATGGATTCCATCCTAGGATGTTCTTCTGAGAACATTAGAAAGGCTTGTGAAAAAAGCATGTTTTTCTGGACAGCTTACTATTCTAAGGAAAATGCTGGCTGGCAGCAACTATAAAGGAAGGAATGATGTTGTGGAGCCAGCACTGAAGGAGCAAATGGAAATTCTCACAGGCAGGCGGTGCAGCAGTGGGCTGGGCTCTCGGAGCAGGATGTTGGCAGATGGTCTGTTCCGGTGGTGGGTTTGATGAGTCCAGGGAGAAATGTATTTTCTGTCACCAGCTTTCTTTTTCCCTCCCTGACAATGCCCTTCTTCTTACACACCCTGAAGGGGTCCTTGAATTAAAGAAGTCCTGTTTGTTTCATGACAGTCTTTTTGCTCTAGCTTATTTTAATATTGCCGGTAGACTTTTCTTTCTTCCCTTTTTAATGTGCACTGTTTTATTCTTGGGGTGTTTTTTTTTAGTATGTGTCCCAGTTATGAAGCCCAGAAGGGGCAGATGTATAGAGACAACAAATGATGTAATCGTTAAAGGGGATACAGGTGTGTCGAGGGGAATTGGGAAGCAAATCATGAATATGGGAGTGGGGAGATTGCACCAGAACTGATTGTGCTGATGTGTATACAACTCTTCTTTTAAACTATGACTGAACTATGAAAGTGTGTGCTAAGTGAATTATATCTCAATAAAACTATTGTGGGGGGGAGCCAGTTGCTGTCTATTGGATTGGGAGTCACGGTGGCCCACGGGTGTCAGACTGGACTGCGGTCCACAGGATCTCCGGTGGCAGGGGTTTCTGTTTGCATAGTCACTAAACTTTTCTTCTGAAACTCCTCTGGGTGGACTCAAATCTCCAGCCTTTTGGTAAATAGCCACGCACATAAATGATTTGTACCACCAAGGGATCCCTGTCTGGATACTAGAAAAAATCGATGCTTCCCCACTCACACAAACCCACTTTAGAGCCCTTCGTAGGGAGTCAGACGTGTTCTATCACGCACCCTTTGGGCAGCGCTTTACTCGTGGTCTCTCTCTCGGAAGGTATGGTTCTCCTGTCTACTTCTCCTTGAAGGGAGCTACTGACTTGGAAACTTTTCTCTCTTGCTTGGTATTTCCTATAAGCTGTAGTCACATTTCCTTAGAATTTCCCAAGCCATTCCTTATTGATACCTGTCATCCAATCATGCTTATTAACAATATCTTTTTACTTCAAAAGTCTCTTGTGGTATGATAGGTTATATCACCACCACACACACTGTCGGAAGCCCTGGATGTCACACGCACTCACTGCCATCGAGTGGATTTCAACTCATAGCGGCCCCATAAGACAGAGGAGAACGGCCCCTGTGGGTTTCCGAGAATGGAGTCGAAAGCCCCATCTTTGTCCTGTGTAGTTGTGCAAGTGTTTCTTACTGCTGTTTGCAGTCCAATTCATAACTCACCACACCAGCATAGTGCCATGCCTAATACGTTCACACATGAGAACTCGAACGTAACACCTTACTCCTATCTGCTGTGGTATCACTATTCTACCAGCAGTCAGATTTAACCAGATTCCTGCTCTGCATAACCCCAAGGTCAATGTCCGCAGAAAACAAGTGAGGTGGCGCATGACCCTATGAAGCAAGACTTCTGTGTAGGGAGACAAAAGACACATGTGCACCGTAATATGCATCTGGTTTTGTTGCCCCGTCCCTACCTCATGAAAGTCTCTTTGCCTTCTCTTCAACTGGCTCTGCTCTGAAGCCATGGCCTGTTCGATCAGGCTTCCATGCCACCCCAGTCCCCATTTCTTTTTCCTAGCTTCCACTTTCAATTTTCATGAGAATTCAGCATCAATTTCTTCTCTGGCTGAGAGGTCCCAGCTACTCTTTGTAGATATAGAGAAGAAAGGATTTCAAAAGGAAGCAGAGAGCTGTTAAAAGCCTCTTTCTGTCCCAGACTCACCAGACATGCTCTGAATTTCAGAGGTACCTGCCTGCCTGTATCCTGGCCCCACATCCACAGATCCCACGCACCACTCTCTCTTCCTCTGTTGGTGGCTAAGATGTACTCCGAGGACATTTAGGTTTGGAAGATGATCTTCAGCTTCCAGAGCCCTAGATTGTTAGACTACTGGAGAACCTACTGTTTGCATAAAAAGTTAGGGCTTCAGGTTTAGAGGGTTTGGGGGTGTTTTTTTTCCCCTCAGCCTTTTATTGCATAAACAAAAGCAAAAATAGACTCTGAAAACTTCAAGCAGTGCATAAAGTTGAGCCACTATTACTAGCCTTCAGACCCAATTCACACCTAACAGAGAAGCAGCTTCTTGTGTTCTTTTTAATGCTTTCTGATGGGTAAAAATGTTCATCCATGATAACGTAGACACATTCAAATCTCAGAGAGCTCATTTAAAGGGCTCCTCACCAAATTTCCCTCTTCCTTTCTCTCTCTCTCACAAGCTGTCCTACCGAAGCATGTGAGTGGTCCTAAGTGGTATGGTCGTCGGACCCTGCCTGAGTTGTGCTCACTGGAGACTGAAGTCAGGCATGCAGCAGATAAGCAAGGACAGAGCAGCCTGAGCAGCCAGCTCCACCGAGCAACATCTCTGCAAAGTGTGGAGGTGGGTCAGAATTTCCTTCTCCAACTTGAGTGCCTAATATCAGGTAAATATCTTAGTTCACATGGTTGTGAGAGAATGTAAGTAGAGAGAGTCTCATTCCCTGGAATTTTAAGTAGACAGGTGCTAGGGTTACCATTGGGGAATAAGATCTCATTTTAAATAAGATCTGGGTCTAGTTGTCTCCATGTGACCCTGGACAAAGAGTGCTCTCCTTCAGACATTGCACCAGCAGAAATGTTTTCATTTGTTTCTCACTCCTTTCTGACGCTAGTACTGTAGTGCTTCGAAACTGTAAGACAGGAAATACTTACTACTCCCCTGCCGCTTTGGGGGCTAGCTTCAGCTCCCTTCTCCCAGTTCATTAAGTTACTCACTTCAAGTACCTGGAGTGAATCCCAGACACCTGCTAAGGGCCAGGTCCTCACTGTACTCCATGTCAAGAAGCATATTCATGATGATGCATCACATGTCCTAAGTAAATCACATACTTGTTAGATCTGTATTCAAGGATTCCAGAATGTTACTGGTTCCTCCTTTATGTGCTGTCAGATTGAAAGACGAGACCATATCAAGAACCTATCTTTAGTAAGGTAACTTGGAGTCCTGAATTGATTTTAATCTTAAACATTTGTAAGGCAGGGGGAAACAAATAAGCACACGTTTAAATCCTAAATTTTCTTTCATGGATGCATGTGCTATGTTGGGCTACACCATAAACCCAGGACATTTGCTTTCTGTTCTCTTTACATTTGGATCTGAAGTATGGTGTGGGTTGAATTATCATTTCCTGGGCTAATGAGACTCTGTCTTCATCGGGGCTCTTCTGATTTTTGAGGCCTTTTTGGTACTCAAAACTGGGTATGGAAAGGGTATTTTTAGTTTTTCAGTGAGTGGAAGGCATTAGGGAAGTGGGACTGAATTTACTGGTGTTGCTCTGACTTGTCATTTAAATTCAAGGGTGTGAGAGCATTGGAGGGTCGGCCCTAGACCTCTGGTAGACAAGACACCTAAGCACTGTAGACCTCAGTTACCCCAGAGAGACAGTGGACAGGGTGTGAGCTGAAGGCGCTACCTTGTCCATTTGTCGCATGCTGGACTCCATCGGTAGCACGATGCTTCTTTCTTTCATCGCTTCCGTAGACTCTTCCTGTTGTCTGCTCTCAGCTTTCAGTCCTCAAGATTGCTCCTGCTTAGAATGCTGAGTCTTGGTCCAACCCAAACCCAAACCCACTACCATTTAACCTACTTGGGTTCTTAGCAACCCCATCGTCCTTAGTAGAACAGCTTCAAAGGGTCTCCAAGGCTGGTGCGTTCAAACCAACTGACTTCCAGTTAGTAGCCTTGTGCTCAAGCACTATGTCACCAGGACTCCACCGATTCCATATGTGGGTATTCACTTGGTCACTACATACACCATAAGATTTTGGCAGAATCAGATGCTTCTGGGTGTCCTCGTCTTTTCTCTTGGTGTAAGGTAACCAAGACAGTTGACTGCATGTGCCCACTTAAAGTGCTGATGACTTAGGGGGTAGGAACACCAAGTATGATTTCACAAAGTACGACATGCTCCCTATTGCCACTTCTGGCATTCTCATTTTCAATAAGGAATTTATGATCCACGTGCTGCTGGTGTACAGATAGCATGTCCACTTCAGTTACACAAAAGAGCTTTCCAGTGCTACATGTTTGTTTGGTGTTCTGCAACTGCTTTTGATATTCTCCAAGGGATTTATGTATCCTTTCCATTTTTCCACAGAGTTTCAAGTCAGATGAAGAACCTGATGGTGCCAAAGAGCCTCAGAATGAGTTATTTGAGGCACAAGGTAAAACCATGACCTCATGCTTGGTACTTTGAAAGATCCAGGACCTGGATTGTCAGAAGTGTTGCTGTGACAAGAATAGTTTCCTGGAGAGTGCAGTGTGGGTAATCTCCCTGGACAGCCTGTTCTCCGGATATACTTATATAGAGAGCGTTTCATCAAGAAAATAGCTCACACAGATGTAGAAGAAGGCAAATTCCAAGTTGAGCAAGTTCTAGGCCCATGATGCTGATGTTAGGGTGCAGGGTTATCATGACTGTCATAGCTTTGGGAGTTGATGGGCCCAAAAGGAGCTGAAAGACAAAGGTCTATGACTACAGAGGAAAATGAATTCAAGGTTGGCAGATCAAGCCTGTGGCTAAAGAGACGAATAAGTCCAAGCTTGGTAAGTCAGGTGACAAGCTACTGATAACTCCCAAGGACAGCAAGCAATACAGGAGACCACTGACTCAAGTCTTAACCTGTGTACAACTGAATCTGGGCTAACCCCATTTACATATTTATTATTTTAAAATAGTTTTATTGGAAGATACAAGGAGTTACCAAAAATGGATTTTTTTTCAAAGTTATGTATTTAAATTTTTTTACAAAACAACCATGTCACCGTCAAAGTACTCTCCATTACACTTCATACATTTGTCACACCTGTGATTCCATTCTTGGAAACATTTTTCAAACTCATCTGTTTGGAAGGCTGACAGTACCTCTCCAATTTTTTTCTTCATCTCTGCTTTTGTCTTCAAATCTCTGTTCTTTCATTTCCCTCTTCATTCAAAGAAACAAAAAGAAGTCACACAAAGTGAGGTCAGGTGAATAAGGTGTGTGGGGCAAAAGAGGCATGCTGGTTTTTACCAAAAACTGGCACACTGAGATGGCTGTGTGAGCAGGGGCATTGTCGTGGTGGCAGAACCAGTCCCCTGTCTGCCACAAATCAGACCATTTTCATCACACACTATTATGCAATCTTTTCGGATCCTCTAAATAGAAAGCTTGATTAACAGTCTTGCCTGGTGGAGCAAACTCCAAATGCATGATGAGTTGACGTTTTCGTTCATTCAGGAAGTTGACAAACATCCAGAATGAGGTTTGTCATCAATCAATATTTTACCTTTTTTGAAATGAGAAAAACACTTGAGTTTTTCCCATAGCACTGCCCTTGTAAGCTGTTTTCAACATCACAACAGTTTCTGCAGTGTTTTTCCTTGAGTAGGAAACAAAATTTCACCACTGCACACTGTTTTCTTAAATTGGCCATCTCAAAAAGCAAGGTTTCAAGCAAAACTGCTTTTATGAAAAAATTCACCGTGACCAGAGAAAACCTTCCCAGTGCCACGGGGTGCACTAACTCAGAGCAAGTTGCTCGATGCATACTTAGCAGGAAACATGGGTACTATGAAAGCTCCACTCTGCCCAGCGCAATTCTGGTCTGGGGTTGGTGGGGGGGGGTACTCCCTCATATTTCACCTATCATACAATTCAATTGTTCTATCCTATTAAGAACGTTTCTGCAGTTATCACCACAATGAATTTCAGCGCATTTTCTCATGAACTCGTTGTTAGTTCCTAATTTGCCACCAATCACTCCTACCATGCTCTACACAATTATCAAGCCGGTTACTACCTCTGTGAATCTACATAGCCTGGACTTTACATACAGAAAATCATTGAAAAGACAAACTGGAAAACAATGATTAGAACACAGAGAAAAACTTCATAGGAAAAAAAGCAAAATATTAAAAACTGAAACAACTTTAAAATGAGTCAAAAGGGAGATCAAATAGCAAGATATTAAAATGTAACCTAAGTACAACGGACTTAATCAACTTTGCAGTGTTCTGTCTCTAACAAGGCTCTTAATATCCCAGGACTTTGGTCCAAGAAGATTCCCCAGAGGCTTAATCCATCCAAGCGACCCTGCAATTGGATTTTTGGCTTTCACTGTCTTCCATAGCCTTCTGTAAACCACATGTCCAGAATTCAAGCTCTGATACTATTTTCTCCTGAGATTTGGATGTTATTTACAATCCTTGGATTATAAAGGCAGGTGTGTTTCCTCATGTGGGCTTAGTTGATGCTTCACTCACATAGCTACCTGTTTGAAGACGAGCTTTTAAAACCTCAGCCACTATTCTGTCTGATAGTCGGGCACCAACTGGTTTTTTTATCACATGCTGTTACAGCCCTCATATTAGCAGTGACCTCTTCATGAGGGCAAGCATTGAGCGGGGCCAGGCTAGGATGCATTGGGCTACAATTAAGTGCGAACCCCAAATCCATTCATATATCTATAGTTTATATGTCTCTGGTTAACTTCAGAGATTATTATGATTTTATGATAGAGAACTTTATAAATCATCCCCCTAGGGCATAAGGTAATGTCTTTTATTTAGCCAATTATATAGCATTTTAAAATGCTGAAGAAAAATTATTTAAGTATAGATAGGCTTCAGACTGTAAAATATGAATTAATGACATGTACATAACAAGACACTATTTATAAACAAGCAGTGGGATCAGTGATAAGACAAAATTTGCAGTAATTCACAGAAGCAGAATCATCCCTATCAGATGAATACATTTCATAAGAAAAAAGAAGGGCATTAAGTAGTAAATATATGGTAATCCCGGGCCACATTGAATGGGCATCATTAATAGAGCACCCTGAGAGCAAGAGAGCTGAACCACAGTCCAAAGACCACCAATTCCATAACCTTGGGATAGCAGTCATCTGCTTCTTCTCACACTAAGTCATATAAATATTAAGTCCAAGAAAGTCTGTCTGTTCCTTAAAACGGCTACAGGTGAGTGTGAACAGTTCGAGCAGTAGGACAGATGTGTGCCTTGAAAACACAGTTCAAGGTCCCAGTAGTCTACAGCGCATAGCCTGGTTCACCAAGGTCTGGATGGAAACTAGATGAATAGAAACCAAGTAGGAACATAATACCGGGCATTTTCTCCCATTGGATTCTTTACGAGTATTGTTCATTGTTTTTCTCCAGCCAGTTTAACCATTGATAGAAATGTAGTCGCCTTCTTCAAGACATACATTCCCCTGACCCCACCTCCCATCTTTTTTCTGTAACTGCCCTCAGGATTCTATCCTTTTTTTTCAAATTGGAGAATTTGGCTCTGATATTTCATGGTGGTTTTCTTTTAGCTTCTATCTCATTTTGGTTTTCTTAACTTTTTGAATAATTATGTACTCCTGTGTTGTTGGTCAAATTTTCTTTTATAGTTTGTCAAAACTATTTTCTTTGTATGTATTTTTGTTACTTCCTTTTCAGGGTTTTTAATGAGACATAGATTATTTCTCTTGATTCTTTTGTTGTTTTTTGGTGGTGGTTTTTCTTGTCAGTTATAGTCAGAGTGATCGTCTTTGAGCTCACTGATTTGATTTTCCTTTTCAGAAGGAAAATCTATTCCTCAAGTCATTTACTGTGTTGCCTAATTCTGTTATCTCATTGTTTATATTCTTAGATTCCCTTTGATTTAAGATTTCTTCTATTGTTTTCCTGAGTATTCCCTACATGTCTAAATCATTCTTCGGAATCCTGTTTCTTATAGTTCCAGGGCCTCTTTTTCAGAATTCTCTATTGGATCTGGGCAATTTCCATTTGTTTACATTTGTTTTTCTTGATGTTTTGGGTTTTCTGTGGTTGATTGCTGTTTCCTCAGAATCCTAGTAGTAGTGCCAGTGATATGAACACTTAGTTGGCTTTGTCTAGTGATGTGGGAGAGGTCTAATAGAAGGTGGAAAATATGGTGAAATGAAGGAAAGGGGAGAGAGATGAGTAAGTGGTGAAAGTGTGGGGGAAGATACAATAATGTTTTTAGCTTACCATTTTCCTAGACAGTTTAAATGGCGTCTTCTTGGCATTTGGTTTTTCCTACCATTTTAGCCTTATTCCCCACCTCAGGGACCCAATGTGGATGTTCTGCTAGCTGCTGAGTATTCCAGTTATGTAAATCTGACTTACACAAAATGGATTCTGGAACTGGTTCATTTGCTACAGGGTGGGTTTGGAGAGCCACCAGCCCACCTGAAGATGAACTTGAAGTAAGAGACTCCGTTACAATATTGACCTCCATGTGCCCCCACACCAAATGGTGGGTCACAGTGATGTTTTAGGCCTTCTAGAATTGGTCTCAGTTAGAGCCAGTGTCCAATAATCCCTAAAAAAATCTAATTATTTCTTTTCCCACAGTGAACACTCACTCTTGTAAAATGCTGATGATCCATTTGAGGAAGGCTGACAAAAAAATAACAGAAAATTTTGTCATTATAGTGGGGGTCCTTCCACAGGGAAACATAGCCCCTGCTCTTTTTAATGGGTTATGGGTCTGTAAACTATCTCACCTCAGGGAATGATTGAACAATTATGACTCTTCTAATCATTTGAGTTTCACTGCTGTTCACTTGACCCAGATTTTTTTTTCTGCTTAGACAGATCAAGTAAATATTCATTAGGTTTCCTATGTTTTTCACTCCCAAGGACTTCCTGCCTGAGTAGACAATACCATGAGTCCATGACAGTCAAGCTGTTCTGATTCCCACTTTGACTCAGCTGTCCATTACAGTAGCCACATCCACCTGTCTCTGTCAATTAAGTGCTGCCATTTGGCCCCTACTTCCCTGCAACCCAATCAGCCCAAGTGTAGTTAGGTGTCACTATTCCAATAAGTCCATTTCCACAGTGAAATGTGACTTACATAAAATAGCAATCTTCAGAGATGCTGGGACTACATTTGCAATTGGGCTCCCTCCTCTTGCAGTAAAGGTGTGAGTTCTACTCCATGTGCGTCTGTAGACCCATCCTGATTAATCCATTATAGCATGCCCAACTCCTTAATCTTGTGGATACCTTCTGCTACAATATACTTTGACTGGACTTGTCATTGAGCATGATTTATTTATGCCATCATACAACCCACGAATCAGCTTCACTGAATCAACCAAAAAGTGTCTTAGATTGAAACATTAAATTTATATTCTGCACTTAGTGGGCCCATATCAGTAAACTAAGACTGATCCAACTTTATGTTCTACACACCATTATTAGCCATTCTTATATCTATATTCTCTATGTTTCTGGAAATTCTTTTGGAGTATAGTGTACCTCTGCCTGGGTCACCATGTATATGTCATCTTTTAGAGCTTGCTGGAACATAAGTCTAGTCTTAGGTCTAGAAGCAATAATGGGTGGTGAATTCATTAACTGGAAACATTTATCAGTATCTTTTAAAGCATCTCCTCAAGCAAGGCTCCAGTAAATGCCCAGGATTCATATCAGCATGCACTATTGAGTTAATCTTTTCATGTGGTGGGAAGGGATAATAGTTTTTTTTACTGATCATGAATTAAGATGGAGCAATCTCTTCAGATGGAAACAATCTGCTCTTAGCTAAAGTAACATTATGGAAATTGGGGGCTCAATCCACCCGTCTTCTTAATTATCTGCCTGTATCTCCCCATCCCAAGGCGTAAGAGTCCGTTTTGTTCCCAATCAATATTCTCAATTTAACAGCATTTGAGGTTGAGAATTGAGTTGGCACTATAATTCATCATTCTTAGGATATTACTCTTGAGTTTATTTTTTCAGTAATATCACCTCTGTTACCACAAAAAGAAAACCTTTTTTTTAAAGAATAAATGTAAACTTTGAAGTCTTTTATGCATTTTTTGATCTTTGACTCTGAAGTCCTGAGTTCATGTCTTTCCTTCTACCAATTTATCTTTTGTAAGTAGGATAAATAATCAGCTTCTCCATACTGCTTACCCCGAAACAATTGCAGAAGAATATCAAACATGCTATCACTTAGAGCATCAATTTCCACCAATTCCTGATGTGCGGGTGGTGATACACTGCGTGCATCGAGTAGTGACTGTCAGACAGGGTAGAACTGCCCTCTGTGGATTTCTGAGACTAGTTATGGGAGTAGAAAGCTTCATCTTTCTCTTCCTGGTGGTTTTGAACTGCTGACACTGAGGTGAGCCCAATGCGTAACCACTACAGCACACCGCACACCACGATTTCACAGTGCCCTTTATACTCATGGGGGCAGTTATTAGTACCTTCAAACCTGATCAGACTTGGGAACCAATTGAGAAAATTGATCTGTACAACTTTGTTTCTCTAGAATCACTCTTGGAACCAAATGTTTTACACCGGGTTCTCCAGAGAAGCAAAAATTGTGGTGTGTGTGTGTGTGTGTGTGTACTGCTATACTGAACCCAGATCTGGATTCTCTCCTCTGGAACACCAGTTTCCTGTGAGCTCTTTTCCTATAGTTACACCAGAGTAGGGTTTTTGTGCTTGGTGAAGTATAGGGTAAACAGAAAAGATGACTCGCATTGAGATTAATTGACACAGTGGCTGTAAAATGAGTTTTAGGATGGTGCAGGACCAGGCAGTGTTTCCTTATGTTGTACAAAGTGTCACTATGAGTCAAAACTGACTTGATGACATTTAGCAATGTAATCTATATGTGTTTTTTATTTATTTTCTTTTTTAATGTCAGTGATTGTTTATTTATTTACTTATTTGTTTTAAAAGATCATTTTATTAGGGGCTCATACAACTCCAATCACAATCCATACATACATCAATTGTGTAAAGCACATTTGTACATTCAATGCCCTCATCATTCTCAAAACATTTGCTCTCCACCCAAGCCCCTGGCATCAGGTCCTCATTTTTAACCCTCTCTCCCCCCTCCCCCCTCCCTCATGAACCTTTGATAATTTATAAGTTATTATTTTCTCATATCTTGCTCTGTCCCACATCTCCCTACCCCCACTTTTCTGTTGTATGTCCCCCAGGGAGGAGGTCACATGTAGATCCTTGAAGTTCCCCCTTTCTAACCCACTCTCTCTCTATGCTCCCAGCAGCGCCACTCACACCACTGGTCCTGAGGGGATCATCTGCCCTGGATTCCCTGTGTTTCCAGTTCCCATCTGTACCAGTGTACCTCCTCTGGTCTAGTCAGGCTTGCAAGGTAGGATTCAGATCTTGACAGTGGGGTGGGGGGAGGAAGCATTTAGGAACTAGAGGAAAGTTGTATTTTTTCACGTTGCTACATCGCACCCTGACTGTTTCGTCTCCTCCCCAAGACCCTTCTTTAAGGGTATGTCCAGTGACCTACAAATGGGCTTTGGGTCTCCACTCCGCACTCCCCTGCTCATTCACTATGGTAAGATTTTTGTTCTGATAATGCCTTAAACCTGATCCCTTGAAACTTTGTAATCGCACAGGCTGGTGTGCTTCTTCCATGTGGGCTTTATTGCTTCTGAACCAGATGGCCGCTTGTTTACCTTCAAACCTTTTAGACCCCAGATGCTATATTTTTTGATAGCCAGGCACCATCAGCTTTCTTCACCACATTTGGTTGTTCACCCTTTTTGTCTTCAACGGTTGTGTCGGGAAGGTGAGCATCATAAAATGCCAATTTAAAAGAAGAAAGTATTCTTACATTGAGGGAGTACTTCAGTGGAGTCCCAATGTCCTTCTACTACCTTAATACTAAACCTATAAATACATGCATATAGATCTATTTCCCTAGTCTCATGTACAAATATATTTGCATATGTACATGTCTTTATCTAGACCTCTATGAAAACCCTTTGCCTCCCAGCTCTTTCCTCTATTTCCTTTGACTTCCCTCCTGTCCCACTCTCATGCTCAGTCCCCACCAGTGTTTCGGCAATTCCTCTTAGTCACATTACCCTTGATCATGCCCAACCAGGCCTCCTACACCCTCCTCACCAGCAATTTGGATCCCTTGTTGTTCCCTTGTCCCTGGGTTTGTTAACACCACTTCCTTACCTCCCCCTCTCCCATGTCCCACGGAACTATTGGTCCCGTTGTTTTCTCCTATTGTTCATCCAGCCTATCTTATTTAGACAGACCTGTGGAGATAATAACATGCACAAAAACAAGACAGAGCAAAACCAAGCAACAATATACAACAAAATAACAACATACTAATGAGAAAAAACAAAACACAACAAGAAAGAAAACTTGTAATTAGTTCAAGGATTGTTTGTTGGTCTTTAAAAGTGTTTTCCAGTCCAGTCTGTTGGGGCATCATGCCCTGGCCCCAAAGTCTACCTTCAGCATTCACTGGGGACCTCGCCGCTCTATTCCCTTGCTGTTCTGTTACACCCCTTAATTATTTTGCCTCGATGTGGTGGGATCCGATTGGGTGCAATACCCACACTGTGTCTCTGGTGTTGTCCTCTGTAGAGATATGGGTCAGTGAGGGACGTCATGTCTCATAGTGGGGCTGGCCATGTGATCCTCTCTGTCGACTGACTGCTCTAATTGGGAATATCAACCTCATGGCCTGGTGGTCCATGATGTGCTCTACTCTCTCCTCCTCCCCCTTCATATGCTCCCATATGCTCTGATCAGATATGTCCCTTTTCCAGAGCTGTAGATTCAGTGCTGTCCGTTGAAATAAATTCTTCTGAGGGGAGGGGCAGGTGTCCATTTGGTTGGTGTTGGGGCCAGCCCCCCAGACCTCTCCACTGATTCACTACTCCGCACCGGCATGTTGCATTCACATCTTGGAGCACCGGGTTGAAATCTGGTCCCTCTTTCCCTATGGAGACAAAAATAGTACCCTCCCATTGGGTGGGTTAGTGTCCTGTGCCCCCGCTACCCTTTTCTTTATTATTATTTTTTTTCTTACCCCACCTCCGTTTTAGTTGTGTACCATGTGTACCCCTGTGTTTGGTCTGGTCCCTGCCATATTATGTGGTCCTTGCCCCAGGAATGTTTGTATACCGTAGCTTTTTCCCTATGCCTCTTTTGCCTTTTTTTTTTAAAGATTACCTCAGCAGCCTTTGAAGTCTTTCCATATTTAAGTCAGTGCTATCTGAGGTCTGTTTTCTTTTTGCCCTCTGGGTGAGGTTGTTCTATGTGGTGGGCTCTTATTTATGCTTGGTGGGTGTTGTTCTTCTGCCCATACTGGGTTTGCAAGGATCTTTTGTAGGCTGGATATCTTCTAACGTATTCTTTGAGTTTTTCCTTGTCTGGGAAGACTCTTACTTCTCCATCTATATTGATAGATAATTTGACTGGGTAAGGTATTCTTGAGTTTGCATTGTTTTCCGTCAATTTTGGGAATATGTTATTCCACTCTCTCCTCTTCTTCATAGATTCTGCTGATAGGTCTGAGCATATTCTTATTTGGGAACCTTTGTATGTGATTGCTTGCTTGTTTTTCCCTAGCCGCACTCATGATTTTCTCCTTTTCCTCTAAATTGCATAATTTAATTCTTTTGTGCCTTGGTGACTTCTTCTTGTGATGCAGTCTTGCTGGGGTTCTTTCAGCCTCCTAAATGGTTGCCTGGTTCTCATTCACTAAGCTGGGGAAGCTTTCCTCCAAGAATTCTCTCACTATTGTTGCATATGACTTCTTTGTTGTCTTCCTCCGGTAAGCCAATAGTTCTCATGTTGTTCCGCTTCATAACATCAGACATCACTCTTAAGTTTTCTTCAACTTCTCTGATGATCTTATTAGATTTTTGTTTGCATTTGTTAAAGTCTGCCTGGCTGCCCTCCAAGTCACTGATGCAGTTCTCTGATTCCTCCAGTCGATTCTTGAGTTACGTGAGTCTGCTACTGGTTTTTGTTATCTCCTCCCTAAGTTCCTGTATTTCTCTTTTATTTATGGCTTTTACCTCTTCTATCATTTCATCCTTTTTCTGTATTGTTGCCCCATATCCTCTATGAATCCAAGTAGCATTCTGAAAATTCCTTTCTGTGACTGTTCAATGTCTCCTTCCTCTATGCATGTCATTATGTTCAGGCCATCTTCAGGCATTGCCTTTTGTTTTTCCCGTTGTTTCGTTGAGGTCGTTTGGGCTGATGGCTGTTTGCCTTGTGTTGGTTTAGATGAGCCAGGTGCCATTTTCCTGTGAGTTGTATAGCACTGGCTCTCTCTGGGAGACTTGCAGGAGAACTTCTTCGAACTGCCTATAGCTTATTTCACTATGGAATTAACCTACCACTTTATCCTCCTATAGCTTCCCTCTCAGGGAAGTGACCCAGAAGGCTGGTGGGTTGCCTGCTTCGGTGTTGCTGAGGTTGGGCAGAGGTTCCTACAACAGCTTGAAAGGTTGAGGAGTGTTGGCTGAGCTACCTTAGGACTCCAGGCACACATGTAGGAATTCCCCTGTTAGATGTTTTAGCAGAGTATCCCCTGGTGGAGGTTGGCAGGCCCTTTCCCAGCCTCCCTAGCTACACAGGGTGGAGTTCACCTAGCTGGGTGTGGCCCAGGCATACATGCCCTAGGCTAAGGGGAGTGGTCTGGAGAGACCAAGAAAGAGAAAGAGGAGGGAAAAAAATCAAGCCCGCTGAGCCTGTGGGGGGCAGGGGAGGGGAGGATATAGTGAAGACATGGAAACAAAGTAACAAATGTAGCTGAGTCCCGATCCCCCGCCAGTGGAGCTGCAAGGGTTTAGTCCCTGCTCTGAGGCGGCAGCAGCAAGCTGTGGCTGTGTTGAGAAAAGGCCCCTGTGCAGCCCTCCAAGACTGAGGGGGAACAGAGAGGAGCTGCAAGGGTCCAGTCCTTGCCCCGAGGTGGGTGGTGGCAAACTGTGGCTGTGTTGAGACCAAGCCGCTGTACAGGCTCCAAATGGTCCCAGGCTCCAGCAGAGACAGTGGCAGGGCCAAGGTCAAATCCAGCCGTCCTCCACTGAGGTAAGCCAAAAGCCCCCAGCCCCTCAAAACCATGTGGGTCTGAGCCTACTTATCATTATGATGCTCCTCCTGCATTCCAGCAGTGTTGAAATTCCCTCTAAGCAACTCTCCTGGGCTGAAATCTGCAGAGTTCCTCTGGTATGTATTACTCCATCACCATCTTGCCGGAAATCTCTGTTGTTGCTTTTTTTTTTTAATCTCCCCCCCTCCCCAATCTTCTCTTAGGAGCTAATGCAGACATCATACCATTTCATAGTTCAATCTCATTAAACAGCATTGTGGTATTGTGACCAAAATCCACTTCAGAGTCTTTTCTTCCTCCTTGATATCAGTTCCCCCTACTAATGCACCCCACCCACCACTTCCCCCACTGCACCCCCAGGAACCCTTATTCTAATTGTTGTTTCTCTAGCTTCATTTATCCTGTGTTTCATATACCAAAAAACATTGAAAAACACATAAAAAGCGCCAAGAAGGCTACCCACAATGACAAAATACAACAGATATAAAACCCAATATTAAAAAAAACCACAGAAAATATTAAAAACCAAATCAAGGTCAAATGTATCAAGTGGCAAAGTTTTAACCAATCAGGTCAGGTTTATCATTTTAATCTACAACAGTCATCTCTCCAATATTCTCTGTCTGATAACCAGCTTATTCTCATCTCTCAATTATGGTCAGAAGGAAATCACCAAAGGCTTATTTCCTATGTAGATCCTGCAAATATATTTTGGCCTTCTGATGTCATCCATTGCCTTCTACACACCAGAATCTCACAATATAAGCTCTGATAGTATTCCATCCTTAATATCTGGATTATATAATTTATAATCCTTAGGTCATAGATGTTGGTGTGCTTCTTCCATGTGGGCTTAGTTGACATATCACTTAAATTGCTGCTTATTTGAAAACAACCCTTTAAGAACCAGATGATGATAGCCTGGCACTATCTAATTTCTTCCCTGCACTTCGCTATGCAACCGTATCTTCTGTGTTTCATTTGTGAAGGTGAGTAATGAGTAGGGCCATGTCATCAGAAATAATTGTTCTTAGCCTGGAGCTAAAATTAAGTGCGAGCCCCAAATCCATTCCCAGATCTATGTTTTTAATTTGCCTCTGGCTCACCTTAGAGATATCCTTGTTAGTTTATGGTAGCAAATGATATCAATCTTCTCCATGGATCATAGGACCTTTTGTTTATAGTGTCATTAATTAAGCTATGGTACTAATTTTTTGAACACTAGTGAGAGAGGGAGATTAAATAAGGGTAGGCTAACTATATCTCAATATCTAGATTATTCATTTTTATAGAATAAATCCTTACCTGACTGGATGCTATTTACTTAAAGAAGTAGAGTTGGTTATCAGGCAAAACTTGCAATAATATTCACTGATAATGCCATTCAGGTCTGCCAGAATAAAACATATCTTAATACAGCAAGTAAGGCATTAAAGTATTAAGTCAATGTTGGTCTACCTACTGAGCTAGGTGTTTATATAAATGCATGTATGTGATCATGAGGTGTCAATAGGATCAGGTATCAGGCATCAAAGAACAAAATATCATATTGTGAATGAGGAGGAGGAGTGAGGAGGACCCAAAGCCCATATGTAGGCAACTGAACATCCCCTTACAGAATGGCCACAGGGAGGAGATGAGTCAGTCAGGGTGCAGTATAGCAATGATGAAACATGCAACTTTCCTCTAGTTCTTTAGGCTTCCCTCCCCCACCCCCATCATGATCCCTTGTACAAATCCAGCTAGACCAGAGGATGTACACTGGTACAGATAGAAACTGGAAACACTGGGAATCTAGGACAGATGAACTCCACAGGACCAATAATGAGAGTAGTGATACCAGGAGGGTAAGTGGAAGGTAGGGTAGAAAGGGGGAACTGATCTCAAGGTACATATAACCCCTTCCCTGGGGAGTGAACAACAGAAAAGTGGGTGGAAGAGACATTGGACAGTGTAACACATGACAAAATAATAATAATTTATAAATTATGAAGAGTTCTTGAGGGAGGATGGGTGGGGAGGGAGGGGACAAAATAAGCTGACACCAAGGGCTCAAGTAGAAAGCAAATGCTTTGAGAATAATGATGGCAACAAATGTATAAATGTGCATGACACAATGGATGCATGACACAATGGATTGTGATAAGAGTTGTACGAACCCCCAGTAAAATTATTTTTAAAAATTAAAATAAATGCAAGTATTTGATTGTATGTGTGTAATAAAACACATAGACACAAGTATGGATATTTCTTATATATAACCCAATAACTCATTATTAAGATTTGGGGTTTTCAGGGACAAGGGAATAACACATGATCTAAAATCGATGGTAAGGAGGCTGTAGAATGCCTGGTGGGTTGATCAAGTGCAATGTAGTCAAGAAGAATTACTGAAAGCCAAATGAAGGTCAAACATGATAGTGGGACAAGAGGAAAGTAAAAGGAAATAGAGGAAATAACTGAGGCAAAAGATATTTTAGATGCATAAATACAGGCATGTACATGTGTAAATATATTTATATATAACAATAGGGACATAGATCTATGTGCATATATTTATATGTTAAATAATAAGGTAGCAGACGGACATTACTCAACATGGCTCAAGTCCTCCCTCAATGCAAGAACACTTTGTTCTAATAACCTGGCATTCTGTGATGCTCAGCATCCCGACAACAATCGCTGAAGACAAAATGGGTGCATATGCTAATGTGGTGAAGAAAGCTGATGGTGCCCAGCTATTAAAATATATTAGTGCCTAGAGTCTTAAAGACTTGAAGATAAAAAAGCGGCCATCTAGCTGGGAAGCGACAAAAGTCCACATGGAAGAAGCACACCAGCCTGTGTGATCATGAGATGTAGACAGTATCAGGTATCCAGCATCAGAAAGGCCCAAACAAACAATCATATTGATTCAAACACTGGGGTAGGGATGGGAGACCCAAAGCCCATCTGTAGACAATTGGACATTCCCTCACCATAGATTCACAGGGAAGGAACAAGCCAGCAAGGGTGCAGTATAGCACTGATAAAACATGCAACATTCCTGTAGTTCTTTAATGCTTCCCTCCCCCAGCCCCACTATCATGACCCCAGTTCTACCTACAAATCTGGCTAGAACAATAATGAGAGTAGCGATACCAGGAGGGTTGGGGACAGTAGAGGGAGAAAGGGGGAACTGATCCAAATGATCAATGTAAACACACACACACACACACACACACACACACACACACCCTAGGGTGAGGAACAACAGAAATTAGTGAAGGGAGACAGCAGACAGTGTAAGATATGAAAATAGCAATAATTTATCATTTGTCAAGGGTTTATGAGGATAGGAGGGTGGAAGAGGGAGGGGGGAAAAAAAGGAGGATCTGATACCGAGGGCTCAAGTAGAAAGAAACTGTTTTCAAAAGGATGAAGACAACATATGTGCTAAAATGTGCTTGAACTAATGGTTGTATGGATTGTTGCAAGAGTTGTAAAAGCCCCCAATAGAATGATAAATAAATTTTAGATTTGAAGGATTAAAGCCATAGTCTTTTGGGACATCTCATTCATTCAGTATAATTTAGTTTATGAAGTTATGTTCTACTTTTTAGTTTGTTGAATTTTTTCTGGAGTTTCAAAAGCTTATGACTGGTCACCTAAGGTACAACTTAAAGTTCTACTTAAAGTGAACCAAAGAGTAAGATGGAAACTAAAGACCCGAAGAAGAATCCAATCCAAAAATCACATCCACATTTACCTGAGACCAGAACTAGATGGCTACCATTACCTAATTAGTTCCATTGTAGATGGCTCCTGATAATAAAACCATAAATTCCTATTATATAAAAACAATAAAAGATAGATCTGATCTGGAAGACTTAACATTATTGATATGAAATAATCTTTAAACCTTGAACCAAAACTCACCCTGAAGTCTCTTTATAGCTAAATAACACATTAGCCCCCAAACTAATAAATACCACCCATAAGTACTGTGTCTTTTTAAAGAGATCACCCATATGTGACCCTGATAGACATTGAAGCCAGATTTAAATGAGGATGTGGAACAAGGGATACCATTGCTGATGTCAGTGGATCTTGGCTGAAAGCAGAGTACACCAGAGGTTGCTTGTGTTTTATTCACTAGGCTAAACTATCTCATGTGTGAATCATAACAGTTTGGATAGCCATGAGAAGAATGGGAATTCCAGACCACTTCATTGTGCTCATGTAAAACTTGTGCATGGACCATGAGACAGTTGTGGGTACAAACAAGGATATCCTACTCAGTTTAAAATCAGGAAAGGTGTGCATCAGGGCTGTGTCCTCTCACCACACTTCTTCACTCTGTGTGCTGAGCACATCATCAGAAAAGCTGCATTTCATGAAGAAGAATGGCAATGATTAGAAAAACATAATAACAATTTGTGATGTGCAGATGACATGATCTTACTTGATGAAAATCAGGAGGACTTGAAGTAATTTCTGATGAAGATCGAGGATTAAAGCCTTTAGTATAGATTACATCCCAATATAAAATAGATCAAAATCCCCACAACTGGACCAATAGGTAACTTGATAAATCGAGTAGAGATTGAAGTTATCAAGGATTTCGCCTTGCTTGGATCTGCAATCAGTGCTCATGAAAGCAGCAGTCAGGAGATTAAATGATGCGATACATTAGATAAATATGCACAAGATCTCTTTAAACTGTTAAAAAGTAAGGATGTTACTTTGAGGACTAATATGTGCCTGACCCAAGCCATGATACCATTTTGACTGTATCATTTCAGTTCCCTCATGAACCTTTTCACTTCCCTTGCGTACACATGGAAATTGGATATTGAATAAGGAAGACTGAAGAATAATTTATGCATTTGAGCTATGGTGCTAGCAAAGGATATTGAAAGTACCACAAACTACAAAAAACAAATCTGTCTTGGAAGAAGTAGAGCAGGGAAGCTCATTAGAGGCAAGGATGCCAAGACTTCATCTTCTTTCCCTGTGCATGTTATCACGAGAGACCAGTAACTATGAAAAGAGGAAGCCCTCGGAAAGATGAATTGACACAGTGGCTGCAACAAGGGCCTTGAACATATGAACAATTGTGAGCATGGCACAGGGCCAGGCAGTGTTTCGTTGTGTTGTACTTAGGGTCACTATGAGTTGGAAATGACTCAGTAGCACTGAACAACAACTAAAATAAGTTTAGAGTCTTTCTACCTAATATATATATGTCCATCATGTCCTGTCGTGTATCTATCCATCCCTCTATCCAGTTGTTCCTCCTTAATTTAGAAAACCTTACTGGTGTTGGTACACTTCTCCTAAATTCTTCAAGTGGTACCACGTTTAACTATCTTCCCTTTATTTCAGGCCAACTTCAAGTCTGGAGCCCTCTGGAGCTCAGCAGCCCCTCCTTTCATACCCCTGAGATCCAAGCCCAGATAATCTGGGAAGAGCTTGGCGTTGGCAGCAGTGGTTTCCTCAGTATGCAAGAGCTGACTCTGGTCTGTCAAACCATTGGGCTACAAGACCTTGAGAAAGAGGTGAGAGAAAGCCTGAGACTGACCTGTCTCAACCACTTTTCTTTGAAATGTTTGGTCTGAAAACTCTCACCCTCTTTTAGACTATGATTCAGACATATCAATTTCTCATTAAAACTCTTGACTGGCTTCAAAACTCCTGTCAAAGAATATATCTCAGACCCCCCCCCCATTGTGATAAACTCTCACCACTGTAGGGCAGTTGTGCCAGGCACTCTTAGACACAGTCACTCAAGATCACCGTTCCCTGCCTGCCAGGCTGATTGTACTACGGCCAAGTAAGGCCTCTTTAGAACCTGTCTGTAGTCTCATCAGATGGGAATAGAGGTGGAGTGTTATATTGCAGTCCTCACTCTTCATTAAAGCGCTCTTGGCCTAGCTGCTGTTATCCTGTGACCCACTGGAGCCAGGCTGGTTTTTGTGGGTACATCTTCCACCAACATACTGCAAGTTCCCAGCCACAGCAGATAGGAAATAAGTTATTTATGGAGTTCAGGCAGTTTGAATGACTCAGCTACTGATTATGGAACTAAAACAGACATGGTAGTATAGATTTCCCTTGAGACTGATAAGGAAAAATATTTTGGAAATACAGCCAGTTGGGACCTAGACAATTTTGAATGTGGATGAAGATGAGCAAGCTGCCCTTGTTGAATGCTTGATCCAAAAGTTTGGAGAAGCAGGAGGCCCAATGGTGACATCTGGGTTGAGCTGCCTGTTTGTGGAACCTCTGCATCAAGCAAAACATGTGTTCTGATCCAGGTGTATGACTTTTGTTTAGGAAATGGAAGATTTGTTTAACAAATTGGATCAAGATGGAGATGGCAGAGTAAGTCTTGAGGAATTCCAGCTTAGCCTGTTCAGTCATAGACCCAATTCACTTCCGAAATCTTCTACTCCCATCGAACTGAGTGATCCTTGGACTCATTACCAGGTAAAATAGGACAAATAAATTATGAACCACATTAAGTATTATCTTTCTGATGACTGCAACCATAACCGTCAGCATCTTTCACAAACCTGTCCTCTCTGAGTCACCTGACTGTTGTCCAGGGGTTCAAGAGGGATAAGAAACAGAGATATGTGTTTGAGATTCTGGGGTCACACAGACCTCCATAACTGTATGTCCCTGGATGGCATGCTCATCTCTGAGCCTCATGCTCCTCATCTATAAAATGGGGCAATTGTGATGCCTGCCTCCCAGGTGTTGTTCTATAAGACCAAGTAGTGTCTGACATGACAGCTTCAGCCATTCTTAATTGTGGGATAGAGAACATTTCAGTAGGGAAATCCCTTTTCCCTCATACCATGATGCAGCAGGAGAGCAATGTCAAAGAGCATTCTGCAACATCTCCCTCGGGCAGCCCTTTTGATTTAGGTCCTGAGTCTGGATTCCTCCCTCCTATCCCTGGGTTTTATGTCTTGCAGAAGTACCAGGTCTCCGTGCAGCTTTAAACAGAACAGATTTAGGCAGTTTCCTTAAATCATAGCATTGCTCAGTGACTGCTGGGTTAGCACTTTCCGAACAGAAGAAATTCCTTCTCCCACCACAGAGCAGACTGCTCTAAGGAATTCTTGCTTTCTGCACAAGGATGTGGCTGACTCCCATGTTGTGTGGGAGGCAGAGTAAAACCAGTGTGATATTCTTCACCACTGAGTAGGTACTTCTGAGAGCATAAGTTTTTCATTCTAAAATCAACAAGAATGCAGGAAGAAGATATTCAAGAGCATTAAGGAGAGATTTCAGGCCATATAAGGTAAAAAAAAAAAATCAGAGTATGGCCCTTATATGTCACTGATTGGGTTAATTGGCAGATATGACTTCCTTGAAGCAGAAGCAGCCCCATGTTCCCTTTGTATTCATCTGAAGTATAGACTAATGTGGACACTGAACTAGGGATGGATGTGCGCATAGTTGGCATTAAAGAATCAAGATAGTGGCTATAGAGCCGTACCGCTTCTTGTGCCATGCACACCTTCCTGAACAGATGCTCTCTGGCCAGAGGTGTGAGTTTGTAAGGAGGAATCTTGGGGAAATGACCTAGGCAGGCAGGTATGTCTTCCAGGAGACACCCACATCAAGTGAAGTGTGATCCCTGTTTGTGGATTAAGATTTGAACATGGAAATGGGTTTCTCTTCTTTGTCAAGGATTTTCTCCAGGGTAAGTTGCACTGAGGCTAAGAACTAGGGAAGATACAGAAACAAGGGTAACTCATGTCCAAATGTGGAGACCTAGGTGTTGCTGGAAGCTAGTGTAGGATAAGGATCTCAAAGTGGCACCCCTGAGCCTGCAAGGGCAGGATCCCTAAGAGTTCTGTAACCTCGAATACCACTGAAGTATGGGTCCTATGGTAGTTACACAATCTGGTGTCAACTTGTGGAGGGGTAGAGTCTAGCCTATCAATCAGGTCATAGCTTGATGACCTCATTTGGACCCACCACGAAGATAAATAGCTCACTGGAGGCCAGATAGACACAGTCTCTGCATCGTCTTCCTTCGGACAAGTCACATGGAGCTAGGCTGATGAAAGCCAGAGCCTTAGAGCTGGAGGAGCCACGTGGAGACCCACACCAGCACTGAGATGCTTAGACTGCCACTGGATCCACAAGATATTTTACTCTCTGATCTTCCTGCATTCAGTATCATTGCATATGTTTTGTGAGTTTGAAGAGGACTTTATAGATTGATGTCAGACATATGTGCTAATATCAGACTTAGGGACTTGATTTGAACTAGGGTGGGATGTTTTTGTGATATTCAACTGCTCTTGTATATAGAGCTCTTTCTACACACAGATGGGTGTCTATGAATTTGTTTCTCTAGTCTACTCAGACTAACACATTATGGTCCCTTGGGAGTGGAGTACTAGATAAAAGAATCATAAAGATGGAGAGTGGATGTTTGTTTGATCTCTGCTTCATGATAGTGCTTCTTTGGCTAGCCAGAAGTCAGATATGGCCATGCAGTTTACTGGATAGTTTTCTGGAAAGAATATGGGAAGTTAAAGTTTGGATTCTTTTCATTGGTTGTAGTCTTTGGTTATTCTTGTGTGAAATGGTGAAAATGTGATTAATGTATATTTTGAGCTCAGGGGACAAAATCACCCCTTGAATTTCTCAGAGTTGCTTAGTGAAAATGGCTGACAGAAGGTCAAAATGGCTGAGAGAAAGCTGGCTGGAGGGGCAGGGAGCACTTCAGGCAAGACGGCAACTGAGTAACACATAGCAGAGGGACTCTGCAGAAATTAGCGCAGGAGAGTCACTAAGGGGGATGTTGTGCACTGCCTGGTTGCAGGAGGAGCGTCATAAAGATAAACAGGCAAATATCCACTCGGTTTTGAGGAGCTGGGGGCTTTGTCTTACCACAGTGAAGGCTGGCTAAGGTCTAACCTTAGCCCCACCACTGTCTCAGCCAGAGACGGGATCATCTGGAGCTGGCACAAAGGCTTTATCTTAACACAGCCACACTTCAACTCCGAATTGTGGAAGGGTTTAAACCCCTCCAGCCCCAGGGTCAGGGATGGGGTTAAGCTATATTGTTACTTTTGTTTCTCACTCTTCCTTCTTTCCCACTACAGTTTCAACAGGCTCTTCTTTTTTTTCCTCTCTCTTTCTCTTCCTTTTAATCTCACACACCACTGCCAACCTCCAGGCATCTCCTCTTATCCTAGGGCTTTTACTCAACAAAGAGGCTAGAGATCTTAATATTACAATTAGACAATTTGACCTGATAGATGTGCACAAAGCTATTCACCCAAATACAAAAGAATTTACATTCTTTTCAAGCCCACATGACACATATTCAAAGATAGAGGTGCTGGGGCATTAGATGAATCTGCATAAGTTTAAGCACATTGATATATGTACCTCTCTCTCTGACCACTGTGCCATAAGACTGGAAAACCAACAAAAGGAAGATGAAGAAAACAAGGACAAACAATTGGAAGATGATAACTCTCTTGCAAAAGGAGTGTGTGCTGGCCCAGATCAGAGATGAAATTAGGGAATTTCTGGAAATCAACAAGAATGAGCACATGATGTACCAAAACTTATGGGACACAGCAAAGGCAGTTATCAGAGGAAGTCTCATAGCAATACATGAACACATGAAAGAGGAAGAGAGACTTATGATTGATATGCTGGCACAAAATTTACAGCAACTAAAGCTGAGTCAACAGGACAAACCTATTAATAGATTAAGAAAATAAATAATAAAAATCATGGCTGAGATTCAGAAGAGGGAAAATAAGAAAACTATGGTAAAATTAGTGCTGCTAAAAGTTGTTTCTTTGAACAGATAAATAATTGACAGGTTTTTCTTTTCTAATTTGTCATTTGTTTTTTTGTTGTTGTTTTCTTTTGTTGCTTTGTTTTGGTCCGTCATGTTTTTGGTGCATATTATTATCTCTGTAGGTCTATCTAGATAAGATAGGCAGGATAAACCATCTGGAAGACAAAACGGGACATACAGTATTGCAGGGACATGGGTGAGGGACAGGTGGGGGAAAGGACATGTGTGTTAAAAGCCCAGGGACAAGTGAACAACAAGTGATCCAAAAATGATGGCAACGAATATGTAGGAGGCCTGGTAGGGCTTGATCAAGGGCAATGTAACCAAGAGGAATTACTGAAACCCAAATGAAGACTGAACATGATAGTGGGACAAGAGGGAAGGCAGAAATGATCACAATGATCTGCATATAACCCCCTACCTGGGGGACGTACAATAGACATGTGGGGGATGGGAGACATTGAACAGTGTAAGATATGAGAAAATAATAATAATTTATAAATAATACTTTATAAATTATCGTGAAGGCAGGAGTGTGGGGGAGGAAGGGAGAAAATGCTTAGCTGATACCAAGGGTTCAAGTAGAAAGAAAATATCTTGAGAATGATGATGATGGCAACAAATGTACAAATGTGCCCGACACAATGGATGTATGAATGGATTGTGATAAGAGTTGTATGAGCCCCAATGAAATTATTTTAAAAAATAAAAATAAATAATGAACCCTGGCTCTGGCTTGATGCTGTCAGAGGCCTAATGCCATATTTTCTATCAATAGAAGCGTTTAGATAATGAGTAAGATAACTAAATAAGCATCGAATTTGACTGTTTTACGAATAGAGCTTAGGATCTGATGCTACTCTGTTTATACTGATTTTTTTTCTGTTTATTATTATTGATATATGATTGATAGAAATGATTATTGGGAAATTTGAAAATAGAGAGCTTGTAAGCCCACTTGTTTCTCGTCATTAAAACTGGATTGTTAGATGGGTTTAGGACACACCCGCAAAGAAGGCTTTGAAAAAATAAGCTCTGAAAAGAAAAGTGTCTTCAGTGTTGAGGACATTTAAGGGTGAAGAGACTTGCCAAGGGCTGTTGACAGATTGACAGGGGGAAAAAAGGGAACTCTTTGGATATTTAAATTTTGAACTCGTGGTTTTGTCAGAAGCTGGGAAAAAATCTGGAACCATGAAGAAAACTACTCTCTGGGGCTGAATATTACAGGGAGCCTGTGGGCAGGCTGAACTGCTTGCTAGGCGACCACCCAGATCCACTTGTTGAGTGGAAGTGGGCGAAATGCAGCAATAAAGAGACTGATTGAGTCTGGCCACTGACACTCATGGACCTTGTTTCAGGAACGTGAAGAGAAAACGAGAGTGGGTTGACTGGTCTGAAATTCATGATCTAGCGCAAGGGGGCTAGGCTTGTTGAAAATTTGTGACAGTGCCCATGGTCTAGAAGCGAGGTGACCAATGGGCACCATGTGGACGCTGAGTGAAGCAGCCCACATTGAGTTGACCAGAATCCGACCAGATGAAGAGATGTTTGAGCCTGTGAAGTAGAGATATTGCTGCAGACTTCATGGATAGCCTGTCCTGATTTGACTTTACTATGGATGGGGAGTTCACAAGGTTCTAACTGGGATGAAGGTTCCTCAGAACACGGCTGATGTAAGTGGGCAGTATAGAAATTTTATACCTAAAATGGAGATGATAAAGGCATGAAGTGGTTGGCTACAAACTTTCATAGGTGCTGGAATATGTACATAGGATTATAGGTTTAAGTGTGTGTTCCTTAACTGCGATGCTTAGGCATAGAATATTGTTTTGTCACTTATATAATATGTTTAAATGAGGATGGCACATACTGAATGGTACACTTATTAGTTTTATCTTGTTAGTTACAGATATGATTTTATTATTTTTTTGTTAAGAATTATGTATGGGTAAAAAGTTGTGTAAAAGTGTCAACTTGACAAAGGTTGGTCTGTGGTAGTTACATATTCTGGTGTCAACTTGTTGAGGGGTGTTGTCTAGCATGTCAATCAGGTCACAGCTTGATAACCTCATTTAGGCGTGCCACTGAGATAAATAGCTTACTGGAGGCCAGATAGATACAGAGGCCAGATAGATACAGATAGGTGCTTCATCCTCCTCCGGACAAGCCACATGAAGCTAGACTGATGGCAGATAGAGCCATGGAGCCACATGGAGACTCATGCCAGCCCTGAGATGTTTATAATGCCACTGGATCCACAAGACTTTCCATCCACTGGCCTGTGATCTTCCTGCATTTGGCATATTGCATGTGTTTCGTGAGTCTGAGGAGGATTTTATAGATTGGGATTGGACATATGTGCTAATATTGGATTTATGGACTTAATCTGGACTTGGGGTGAAATTTTTTCTCAATATTCAATTGCTCTTGTGTATAAAGCTTTCTCTTAACACCTATGAGTGTCTATGAATTTGTTTTTCTAATCTACCCAGACTAACAGGTCTTTCAGCACAGCAACTTGACCCATTATCCTGCTGTCATAGCCATCTACTCTTCCTGTCACGTGTATTTCTACATACAGCACACACTTGTACACATATCCACACAGTTTGGACCCATCCACTGTATACATGTACACCCACTATATATACACACCTGATACATGTAGTCAATGCTACATGTATACACCCAAACTATAGATGCGTCTGTCATACACACACACACACACTTAACTATACACACACACTATATATGCACATGATACAAGGTGGTACCCTCCCAGAACTGGAATTGTGCTGGGCAGAGTAGACCTTTCATAATATGACTTTTTCTCCCTCTTTGAGAGCTCCGAGTTGCAGCGCCACCTGAGAAGGTTCTCTCTGGTCACAGTGAATTTTTTGTAAAAGCGGTTTCACTGGAACCTTGTTTTTCATGATGGCGAATTTAAGAGAACAGCATGCAGCTATGAAACTTTGTTTCCTCCTCAGGAAAAATGCCAAAGCAACTGTTGTGATGTTGAATACAGTTTAGAAAGACAGTGCTATGGGAAAAACTCTAAGTGTATGAGTAGTTTTCTCATTTCAAAAGAGGTGAAATGTTGATTGATGGCAAACCTCATTCTGGACGTCCATCATCTTATCGAACAGATAAAAATGTCGATTTGTAGTGCATTTGGAATTCGTTCCACCAGGTTAGACTGTTAGTCAAGCTTTCTATTAGAGGATCTGAAAAGATTTCGTAACAGTGTGCGGCAAAAACAGGCCTGATTTATGGCAGACAGGGGACTGGTTTTGCCACCATGATAATGCACCTGCTCACACAGCCATCTCAGTGTGCCAGGTTCTGGCAAAAAGCAGAATGTCTCTCTTGCCCCATGCACCTTACTCACCTGACCTTGCATTGTGTGACTTTTTTTTGTTTCCTCGAAGAAGAGGGACATGGAAGGATAACTATTTGAGGACATAGAAGAGTGAAGAAAAACACTAGGGAGGTGCTGTCAGCCATCCAAACAGATGAGTTTGAAAAATGTTTCCAAGAATTAAATTGCAGATTTTACAAATGTATCAAGTGTAATTGAGAGTACTTTGTAGGTGACAAGTTTGTTTTGTAAAAGAATTTAAATGCATGCCCCATGGTTGCTGGGCACTGTTGGGCAGATACAGCTTTCCAGCGATGGCAATGGGCCAGAGCGATCCTGGGATGCATGCATGGGGCTGTTCCTTTTCAGCAGCCTCCATAGCCCGGTCACTGGTACATGGAAAAAAATTAAATACATAGCTTTGAAAAAAATTCCAGGGTTTTTTTGAGGGGGTACCACCTACTATATGCACACAAATTGTAAGGCACACAAACTCATGCCCACCACACACACTGCTAGTGTACGTAAACATCATAAACACAGTGCCTACACATCCCTTCACTATACATTCTGTATGCATTCATGCACAGTATATTCATATACATGCACTCTCTACACACCCACACTAAATTCACTGCAGAGATATGAGTGTATACACAGTATATAATACCTTTGGGGCATAGAATGTCAAACTGAGGAGTGGGCGGATTCAGTCTTTCGTTTGTGGAGCACAAAGTCCTACCCCTCTCTTGATAGCTCTCACCTGAGAATTGCCCATTTGCACTGTCATTTTAGGGCAGAAACTGGAAGGAGGCCAGGGTGGTAGAGTCTCCTGTATTATTTCAAAGTAGAGTGTGCCATATCTTGTGTGTGTCTCCACAGTTTGGCTATAGAGTGTGATGTTTGACCATGTCATGTGGTATACCTGTTAGATAGATAGATAGATAGATAGATAGATAGATAGATAGATAGATAGATAGATAGATAGATAACCTACTTACTAACAGGTATACTAGCTCTGTACTGATGTCATATATATATATATATATATGACAGCAGGAGAATCAGGTGGACATGGTATAGGGGAAACCCATTCTGAGCCTCATATTTTCTAGAGTAAGTGGCTAGAGGGTTCATAGCAGTTCCAGATGCATTTGAGTATCAGGGACTCTCCATTGATAGCCATGGTGCCCTCTTCCACCTGCAAACAGAGTAAAATACCTGCTCTAGAGTGTTGTCCAGTTGGCACGCAGAGCACCCAGCGTAGCTTAGTAAGCTCGGTGAACAAGCTCCTTCATTAGAGAATTGGTGACTCAGTGAGTACAGGCAGAGGAGGTTTCTGCTCCCTTGAGCCTGACTCAGGAAGTGTACTGCTGGGAGAAGATGAGGGATGAAGGGTGGAGAGTATAGCTAGGACAAGCCTGGTGGTCATCAGAGAAGGGACCGGAAAGAGTCCAGGATGAGCCAGAAAGAGCAAGAGGAGCATGATTTAAGCTGTGGGGCTGGACTTGAAAGGGCTAAAAAATAGCTAGGTATCCTTCTATCTGGAGGCCAGCGAGCCGGTGTGTCAGAAAAGAGGAGTTAAGGGTGATTGAGCAAGGTATTGAGGGTCCCAGATCCAGATCCCAGCCAGCAAGGCAGTGAGGAGAGGGTAGCTGAAGAGCCATGAGCAGGTTGGAGCAAGGTGGTTTTTACTCTGAGGGAGGCAGGAGCACTGGATGCCTGGAGCAGAAATGTGATGACCTGAAGGCGTGGAGAACACTCATTCTTATTCCCAGGGATTCCTGACAACACATATTTACTGGAAAGGGCTCTGAGGTAGAAAAAATTTAAGGGAAATATTTCTTGCCCTTGTGGATTCATAGAATATCTGAACGTAGCAGGTCAGCTTTCCGCTTGAGAGACTTTACCATCATCGTAAGACTCCCCTAGCTTGCTTAGCTGAAAGCTGCTTGCTTCTGTATTCCCAGTAATGTGCAGTTTCACACACAGGGAAGCCCACTCTGCTTTTGGAGCCTCTTAGGAATTTCTCCATGATGGCAAGCCCCTCTTTAGGCTCTTCCTTTGTGAGGCCCTGTGTACCTTGTTCGTCATGCCAGAGAGATGCGGATAGTTCACGGGCTGCACTTACACACCCAACTCACACTCATCCTCACTGCCATTGACTCAGTGTGGACTCATAGCGACCATACAGGACACAGTAGGCCTGCCCTGGCAGTTTGCAAGCCTGTAGCTCTCTGTGGGAGTAGAAAGCCCTGTCTGCTGCCTTCTGGCTCCAGAGCAGTCATGGCTGCTTTGATGAATCACATCACTGTGCCCAGCCCTCTCACCTTTGCTAGAAAGTGAAGAGAGCGATAACTGGTGAGGTTGTTCTTGTTAGGCAGCGTGCAGGTTTGTGCAGTGGGGGACACGAGAAACAAGAGATTGGGCTGAACAGACGTGCGTGCTCACAGCACTTTCTTGGTCCCTGGTGTACAGACCACAGAGGAGAGCAGCTGCCACACGACCACTTCGTCCCTCGTGTCCATCTGCTCAGACCGGCACCTCTTCTCCGGCATCGATGACGGCACTGGGTTTGCATGCCCTGAGCAGGTGGTGGCTCTGTGGGCCCAGGAGGGCATTCAAAATGGCAAGGAGATTTTGCAGGTTTGGAAATGGATGGCCACAGCTGCTCCGCTGAGAATGGGCTGAGGGTGGGGTGGGAGCCCGAGAGGGTTACTGTGCTTGGCCTCTGCTCTCTGGCTTCCTTACTCCTGCTGCAACAGAGAATCCCAGACAGGGAAATTCTCGGGAAACTTTTCTTTTTGGCTATTAATATATAAAAATTTTAATTTTGAAAGAGCATAAATAAAATACAGAGAAAACAACAGTGATAAAAACACTCTGAAGGTAGGTTTTCATGTATTAGATACTTCCCCCTTTGCCATGCTAACCTTTCAGGCTTGTTGCTTGGACAAGGCAGCACTCCGACGGGCGTTGGAACAAGCACACTTTTGTGGTGGCATCAGAGTCAGAGAAGGTGCATGTATATAGTCAGCACTGACCACTACATAAGGGCATGCATTCTGCCAAGTCCTTTGATCAAAAAAGACCTAGGTGGGAACTGTGCCACTTGGCTCCACAGGCCAGCCTCGCATTCCTGGAAGCCATGGGGGTTTCCTGCCCATGCTCCTCCATTTCTTCTGCAACTGGCCCAGGAGACTAGCCTGGTGTAGCTCTTGCTCTTGGACTTAGTGTCACACTGTGCAGTAGTCAATTTAAAATAAATATAGCAAAGATTCATTTTTAAACATTCATTGTTTCATTCTGTATATGTGGGTGGTAAGATGCACATAACATCTCTTTTTAAGTTTATTTTTCAAAATTCTGAGAGAGAAGGAAGATTTCATTTTCTGTAATACTTTTGACCATGGCTCATGTCCTCTGATACATAATTTTTCTACCAATACAAATCATCAGTGTGTGTGTGTGTAGATAGATAAATAGATAGATAGATAGATAGATATTATGGAGATATGAAATATGTGTCAGGATTCTTTACATATATTACGTTAGGAGTCTCTCCCAGAATTCTTTTAGTTTGAAATGGTAAAAACTCAACTCCAAGTGGCATAAGAAAAAAGGAGAATGTAAAATAAAATAATAATTTATAAATTATTAAGGGTTCATGAGGAAGGGGGCAATGGGGAGGGAAGGGGAGGGAAAAAAGGAAAATGAGCTGATTCCAGGAACCCAAGCGGAAGGCGAATTTTGAGAATGACGAGGGCAACGAATGTATAAGGGTGCTTTACTCAATTGATGTATGTATGGATTGTGATAAGAGTTGTATGAGCCAAATAAAATGATTTTTTTTTTTAAGAAAGAATGTTAGTGGCTTACAGTGGTGGGCAGTTGGCAGAGTTAATTTAGCCACTGCTCTCTGTAAGTGCCTGTATCAGTACCCTTTCATCTCTAACTGCTTCCAAATTTTCCTTTGCTATCAAGTTAATTTCAACTCATCATGATGCTAGGGGGCAGAATGGACTTACCCCTTTGGGTTTCCAAGAATTTAAATCTTTATGGGAATAGATAGCCTCTACTTTATTCCTCAGGGAAATGGGGTGGTTCAAACTGTTGACCTTGAAGTTAACATCTTATTGCATTACCCACCACACCACCAGAGCTCCTTCCAGTGCCCTTAGCCTTGGGCAAAGTCTCCTCTCTATAGCTCCATACAGCCTTTATAATTATTGGGTTTAGGTGGGGGGAAGGGCCCCTCTCTTGCTATTAATCCCCATGAAGTACTATGCATGGAGTCATATTCTTCCTCATGTGTCCCTGGCTCAGGCACAGTGGGATCTCCTATTGACAGCCTAGGAGTTGGAGTGGGGGCGGCCCCAAGAGGAAAAGTCTCAGGCAAATGGGAGAGCCAAGGAAAATGGAGTCTGGAGTCAAATTGTTGAGAGACTTAAACTCATCTTGAATGTCCCTTGGGATTTATTTCTAGAGCCTCGAATTCAGTGTGGATGAGAAGGTGAACCTTCTGGATCTGGCCTGGGCTATCGACAACAAGCTCCTGATGGTCACTGGTGTCATTCAGCAAGCGGCCCTGGCCTCCTACCACCAGGAGCTGAGCTACCTCCAGTAAGAGGCTGGGAGAGGTTGTTTCAAGGCTAGGGGTGTGGTTTGTTCTCAGGGGTCCGGGACTGGCAAGGGTCTGGGCTGCTGCCTTGCCTGCCCCCACCACCCTCTATAGGCAACTTGTGATGGGACAAGGAAAAGGGTCTCTGGTGTAGGGAGAGACGCTTTGCCTCTTCCTAATAGGGCCTAATGAGCAAGGGGCCGCCTATGGTTATTCTTGCCACAGGTCTTGCATACTTGGTGAGAGGCTTAGAAAGCCAGATCTCAAAATCCTAACCTAATCCCCTTAATAATATCCCAAGCAGCTGAATCCAACTTAAAACTTATGTGACTGACATTTTTCTTGCTATTATGGAGGTGCAAATGTTCTCCAGACCAGCCCACGGGGCCCCCAGGCTTAAGCCAATTGACTGAAAGCGCACAAAAAAAAAATTGCTTCTTAGACCTTTTCACTGAGCACAACGTGGCAGTTGTCACCGTGTTCCATTACAACAGAGCTCTGCTTTCACTCAACGGGTTATTCATGTTGTTCTGCTAAATAGATTCACAGGGACAAAAGTTGATAGTATTTTATAGAAAGATAACTTTTCCAACAGTTTTGTTGGCATATAAGTCATGTATCATACAATTCAGTGGTTTAGACATATTTTAAAAGAATTGTGTAGGCGTCACCACAATGAGTTTTAGAATATTTTCTTCATTCTGGTACCCGTTATTATTAACTCCCCATAGCCCCCAGTCTCCCCTGCCACAACCGGAAGGAGCTATTAATCTAATTGCTGTTTCTATAGATCACCTATCCCGGATTTCATATACAGAAAATCCTACAAAACAAAATAAACACCAAAAAACCTCAATTCAAAAGCAAGTCGACAATAATATAAACCAAAACGAATAAAGTCATTTAATGTCAGGATACACCATTAGAGAACCATTCTTCAAAGACTCAAAGACAAGGCTAGCCCGCACTCAACACCATCATGTTGGCTGTTTTTTGTCGTTTATGCAGACCCAGAGTTTGAGGGCCCTGCAACGGTATGTGCTTCTGTGGGAAGCTGACAGAGTAGTAGCTACATTTGACAGTGTCTCCTTCCTGTGGGCAGGGGGCAAATGAAGCAAATGGTGCAGGAGCGAGACAAGGCAAGACAGGACCTGGAGAAGGCTGAGAAGAGGAACCTGGAGTTTGTGACAGAGATGGATGACTGCCACTCTGCCATGGAACAGCTCACGGAACGCAGGATCAAGTAGGTGCCACCGAGACAGCTTCTGGGTCAGAGCCTGGCACAGTAGCCCTCTAGAATCACAGCAGCTGTCCCCAATCTGGTCCCTACACCCTGGCCAGAGGGTGGGTGAAGGACAAATAGCTGCTACCCAAGTGGCAGTGCTATAGTTCTGGTTCATTGAAGGCCTTACTTGAGCCAGTAGAAACCAGAAAATGTGACTTTTTGTTTTGTACCATCAGTCAGGGGCCTCCAGAGTAACACGGTCAGTACGATAGATGGGTGTTCATATGGGTGGAAACATGGAGGGATACACGTGATTCATTTATTTTAGAAAACTGCCTCCTGGTTGTGAGGCTTGGCAATTCTAAAATCCATCGGTCAGATGGCAGGTTGGAGACTGTCTGCAGGATGGCTACGGTCTTAAAACATCCTTCTCCTTCCAGAAACCTTAACGTCTGCTCGGAAAACCTTCAACTTATTGCATAACCCCCCCCCCCCACACACACACACACACACACATCATGGATCATGACCTGTTTTACTGAGGACTGACAGGCTTAAATGCTAATCATATGTAATGCCCTCATAGCAATACTAAGCCAATATGTTAATAAGCAGTGGAGCCCCATGGCCTACCCAACGGCACACATGAAATTAGCTATCACAAGACTCCTTGAAAGATGAGGGTACAATAGAAGCATCAACTGAACTCTGGGTGGGGCTGGTGCAGTATGCACTGGCTTCTCATTCTATATGCCTATGGGCTGCAGACATTCGTCTCTACCCTACCTCTACTCTCTTTGCTCAGTCCGTTGGACCTGCCCTCAGCTCAAGGAAGACCTTTAACTATTGTTTGTGCTTGTGATGGGTGTTATGTAAGATATTTTTTGCAAACAGCTTCAGGAGTTCAGCAGGTAGCACTCAACACAGCGAAGGTACCCCAACACCTCAGTCTTACCTCTCATCATCCTTCATACTGAACAGTCTTAGGGGGAACTCTGTATGGTATGTTTGGTGATGGCTTCAAGGCCAGAGAAAAGGATGTAAGAAAACCTAGCCACATATATATCCACACTGCATCAGGGAGAAGGTTTTTTTCACCCCTATTGAGAGAAAAGTCTTGGCCAGAGGTGGCTAAACTCAGCTAGTGATTCACCTTCCTGAATCTTTTGTTTACTGAAGGTGCTCTGCTGGAAACAGCTGAGGCTACATGAAATGATCTTCTACATTTCTCTTTCTCTCATACTGGCTCATGCCAGAAGTCAGAACACTGGCTGCCTGCTCCCTGGTCTGTCTTCCTTCACTGGTGGGCAAGATGTCTGTGGGGCATGCCCTTTTAGAATCCTGCTTCCTTGCCCCTAGCCCCTTGCCCTTTGGGTAAGCTGAGTCCTTTGGTCTCCTCATCTCTAACCTGAGAATGGTAATGAGCCCTGTCTAGCATGGAGGGATGACCAACACAATATGTCGAGCTTCCTAATTCTGATGACTGTGCATAGGCCCAATCATGTGCCTCAGGAAACAGAGAGAGTGAGAGAGACGTCATAAATGATGCAGAGTCCTGGCGTGGTGAAAAGGTTGGCCCCTTGGCACCTTGCCTCTGTGTGGGGTCATGTTCTCCTGGAAGGACCAGCAGTGAATGTGGTGTCCAGTGTCTGGTCCCTGCCTTCAGAACACTCATACTTTCTATCAAACAGGCGGCTATAAAGCCTAAAACTGTCAGTAGATATACAATCTTCCAGAAGGCCAGGCCATGTGTGACACTGGGGAGGTAGTTTAAGGAGGTGTCCCAAAAGGTACCCTCAGTCTCTCCTTTGTGGGTATTGTAGACACCTGGAGCAGGGATACTGTGGACAATTGGCCCTGCTTCGCTCAGAGTTGGAGATGGAACAAGAGCTGCTCTGGCAGCAGACCAGCATGCAGAGGGCTAGGCTGGAGGAGGACCTTGAAGCCCTGCACAGGGAGGAAGCCTGCTTGCAAGAGAGGCTATCATTGGTGCTAAAGGTATGAGGGTGCTATACAAAGAAAATGCATGTGCACAAAGCTGGGAGTACATAAAGCTTGATTTTCTCCTCACAACTGTGTTCCCTGACAATTGCCCCAGCCAGCTCTAGGGTAGTATAGCTACTTCGTGGCTATTGCCTGCAGCTCTGAGCTGGTAGATAGGGGCCAGGGAAGGTCTGCAACAGCATCTGGCACGCCTGCATCCCCAGAGACCAGGAACATATTGTGGCTTTAGCAAAAAAAAAAAAAAAGCCAGGACCTGAAGCTCACCTAGCAGGAGCCCCACTGTATTTCCAGGAGCTGAGAGGTTCATGGGTGTGTGCCACCCAGTCCTTACCACAGCCGGCACTTGATCCCCAGGGATTACTTCTCAGGAGAGACAGGAAGGCCCTGAATCCCTGTCTTAGTTGTGAGGCCTCTGGGGAGAGGATGGCATAGCAGGTGAGAGGCAGAAGTAGCTGAGCTGACTGTCTCGGTGGACTTTCTTCCCAGTCCTTTTTGCACTCCAGCCTGCCTGCCTTCTCCGTTTTCATCTTGGCTCCTTTTTTCTCTCCCTTTCTACCTGTCCTCCCTCCCTTGATGTCTGTCTCCCTTACTCCAGCTCCTGGCTTTTCAACCCTGCGGAGCACTCAGCAGAGCCTTACCTCTTAGTTATACACTGTGTCTCAGAAGTAATTCCACATCCTTCTGATTTGTCATTGCAGCTTTCAAGTGTCTGTAAACACTGGACTTTTCCCTGACTGGATATATGGACTGCATTGATGTTATTTCAGATCTCTTATTTAGAAGTACACCCTGAAATCATTTGTCTCTAATCTTCTTTCCTAGCTTATTGCTGTTGAGCTCTTGAAGTGGGAGAAGTAGCGGCAGTGGGAAAGCACTGGGCACTTCAGTGTCTGCATGTCTGGCTTAGGAGCTGGTCTACTAAAGAAATGTTATGGGGGCCACCACGCACCTCCTCTGGCTACACACAGAAGAGGAGACTCTAACACCAACCCAATGCCAATTGGCACAGGGCAGAAGTTAAAGATGCCTCCCCCCACCATCTTTATGCTATTCTAACGCCAACCATCCCTAACCTTCCCATAACACTCTTCTTAGCTAGATTCGGTCATTTATTTCAGTGACCACATACAATTCACAGACAATATTCACAATTATCGAGTTAATCAGGGAAATGTTAATGATACAGGTCTTTTGTCTACAATACCATGCTGATAACCACCTCTTTCTCTGGTCCCAGGCCTCTCAGTTGCATAGTCCCTTGGCTTCTGCTTTGTTCCATGGGCCAGGAAGCCTACCACTCTGCCTCGTGGTCTCAGTGTTGCTCCTTGCTCTGTCTCATGTGCTCAGTGCCAGGGCTTCTGCTGCCTCCACGACTTACGGCATGGATCTCACATGTGCCCCACTGATGGCTCTTATTTCTTGATGGACACAGGATTCTCTCTCTCTGCTACTGAGATGCCGTGCAAGGGCATCACTGTCCGACCCATCTATGAGTGTTTCACATACCCGATTTGCCTAGTCCCACCCAATTATTTGATGAGTGTTACAAAGATATGGATAGAAGAGCCCTTTGGATCATTTCACTTCACCCCGGGCTACCTTTTGGCTCTTCTAGACATTGCTCCTTTAATACATGAAGAATTGCCTCCTGCCCACTGACATCTAGGATTTGTTTTCACAGTCGTGGTGACCCTGCTAACAGTCACTCGTACTTCAGTCATATCATCAAACCAGCATCTTCTCCTCGCCTCCTTTTACCTGAGCCCATGGTGAAAAGAGGACACTCTTCAATGGGGACTTTCCCTTGACTTGTTCTTTTTCTTTTCTTTTTCATATTGATACTAATACACCCATAAAAACTGGTAAACCAGCTACTTCATTACCACTCCCTATTTTAGATATCCCATTGCTAAATTGTCAATCCCTAACAACCAGTCCTCTGAGGAGACAAGCAAATTTTTGATCAGAAGAATCTTTATTTATGATTTAAACTTTGAGCATCTGTTTCCATAAATATAATCCAATCCAGGGAAAGCCATCAAATTAGAGCAATGTATGCCAGATCATAGTGTCAACATTTATCTTGTCATTCATTTGGGTTCTGGTCAACTCAGCCCTAGAATCCAAGGTAGATCAAATAGGTACCAGTATCAAGCTTGGGAGTTCACACACACCTCCCTGTACTTTAGATTAACTGGCCAATTCATATATTCTCATCAACCCTAACTCCCCATGGCCTAGGTCCTGATCATCAGCTTTATAATTCACAACTCATGAAATCTCCCAATGTCTTCCCCTCTTCACTCACATTTTCAAACTTCAGACCAGCCAGCCCCTCTCTCTCATCTCTAGCTTCTGGGGCCAGATCAGCAGGTGCCAATAGAACATGCCAAAATGCAGGCTGTGTCATCAGTGCGGCAGTTCCACCACTCCCACCCAAGTGGACCCAAGTGTCAGCACAGTGAGCGTACTAGGCTGCCGCCAGCTCCCTTAACTTCAGTCTGTCAGGAGCCATTCTCTGAGAGGAACACACTTCTCCCTGCTAAGATGACTCTAAAGGCAGGCAGCTCAAAATTCAAAAGGCCAAACCGATTTTTCTCCTACTCATTCTTTCAGTTGTTCTGGGTGGATCTGCATGTCTTTGCAAATAAGTGCAAAAGTACTGGTAGCAAAGGTTCTGGGTGAGGCTTCCATCCACACTGGTGAGAGCTTTCACTGCTCTCTCCAAACCAAACCAAACCAAACTCACTGCAGTTAAGTCAATTCTGACTCCCATTCAGCCTATAGGGCAGGGGGTAGAGCTGCCCTTGTGGGTTTCTAAGATTGTAACTCTTTACAGGAATAGAAAGCCACATCTTTCTCCCATGAAGTGTCTTGTGGTTTGAACTGCTGAACTTGCAGTTAGAAGCCCAGTGCGTAACTACTACACCAACAGGCCTCCAATACTCTACTTGGACTTAAAACAAAAACCCATTTCTTCAGGGAAAATTCCTAACTCCCCTTTTAACAAATCCAATAAGAATAGGCTGAATGTGAACATACAAGCTCTCTGTAATCATAAAACTGAGTATTTGTTTCTATCGCACATGATACCTATTTATAACACTAGTCAGGAGAAACCTCTATCCAACAGTCAGCTAAACACATAAACCCAAATACATCATCCTTTTAAAAACACTCAGTTCAATGTTCTTTTCTCCACCCAGATTATCCCATTCGTATGTCTACGGACTTGGGCCTCTGTTAGGGTACATCCAGGAAACCCTGGCCTTCTTATTAACTGTTTTGTTTAACCAGCCTGGTATTTCCTTCAGGCCACTCCAGAGCACTTTCACGCCCTTGACACCTCTTACATTTCTTTCAAGCACTGCCATTGTTTTAGGTAGGTACCATCATGTAGGTTTCGACCTTATGCATCTATGCCAGGTTCTGCAATATCCTCACAGTTTTTCCCGTTGAGCCTCCTGTTGCAGCCATGGTACCAATCGATCGCATCGAGAGCCTTCCTCTTTTTCACTGTCCCTTTGCTTTATCAGACATAATGTCTTCCCCAGGGGCTGGTCTTTCCTGACATGTCCAAAGTGTGCCCATCTTAGACTCTTAAGGTGCACTATAGCTGTATTTCTTCCAAGACAGATCATTTTGTCCTTTCAGCAGTCCATAGTAAGAATAACCAAAGGAATAATCTAAGAATCAAAATTTTCACTTCCCTTACCCTGACCTTTCTTTTGTAAAACCCCATGCTTTCATGAGCCTGGAGCCATTGCAGTTAATTCCACTCTTGACACCAACTGATGAAATGCCGTACGTCTGACCTCCTAGCTACACGAAGGGGGAGATTCCAATGCCACACCAGCCCAAGCTAATTGCCACAAGGCAGAATGCCTTGACCCTCTATCCTTTTTTTACCCTTATCTGATACCAACATCCCTCAGTTGGCACGCTACCTCTCTGTTGGGTTCAATAATGTATTGCAACGTCTTCAAAAAAACTTACAGGCAATGTTCATGGTTATAGAATTGCTTAAGGAAGCTAACCAGTTACAGAACGTTAAGGAAACAGGTTTTTTGGTCTGCATTGCCTCTTCTCACCCACGATGGTAGGCATCTCTTTCTTAGTGTTGCACCTCTGCCCTCTACCTCATGAGCTTAGCACTGCTCCTTTGCTTTGTCTTCTGTTCTCAGTGCCTTGGCCTCTGATACTTCTGGTGCCTCCACTACTTCAGGCAAGGATCTTACATGTGCTCACTCCTGGTGTTTCCATCTTGATTAACATGGAATGTTTCTGTCTGCAACTGTTATCATTCACTCTTATATACACAGTGCAATGGGAAAACCAACAAATTCCCTCAGTTAGCATTTCACATACCCTATTTGCTTGATATGGCCCCAAAATTTGGTGGGAGTTACAAAGACATGAATAGAAAAGCCATTCCAAGTAATTTCACTTCAACACAGCTGCCCTCACACCCTCCACCACTACAGGAACTCTTTCAAGGAAAAGCAGCTTGCCTCCCTGTAACACCTCTCCCTTATGGAAAGGTGAGAAACTTACCATTGCGTCATTGCTTGCGTTATATAGCTATTAAACCACTGGCCTGAATCTTTTAGGAAAACAGTCGATTGCAGAAGGAGATCTTTGAAGTTGTGGAAAAGTAGTCAGATTCAGAGAAGCTGGTGCTGAAACTGCAGAATGACCTTGAGTTTGTGCTGAAGGACAAGGCAAGTGCTTCTGCTTATTCTGAGTCTTTCAACTAGAATCATGGTCAGTAGTGTGGGCCATGTCTTGAAAATGATACTTGGGTGATAGAACTTTGGTTTTTTTCCTTACAAAAATCCTGTAATGGAGAGAAATCTATATAATATCTTTTTCTTTCCCCTTTTCATGACAAGTCACTGTGACCTAGTGCTACCCCGCGTAGTATGGCCTCTGTACTGATAAAGCCAGGACCCACTAATAGTACTTGGGATTAGCCAGAGAGGCCAAAGGAGCACTTAGAGCGTGGTGTCATCTACCCTAAGGACGTTGCTGGGAAGGGAGAAGTTGCACCAGAGACAAGGCAGAAGTGCATCCCAGCCACCACAGGCTCCGGGTCCTAAGAAAACGCTGTTGGTGGCAAGACCTTTTAAACAAGTTTGAAAGTAGGTAGACTGGATGCTTTTTTCTAGAGCTACTGGAAAGTAGAAGTTAGATTCCCAGAAGGAAAGTGAGGAGGTGGCCCCAGGAACCTGGCCCAAGAGGACCTGCCTTACCATTCTCTGTATTGTTGCTTTCTTTCTGGGTCTGACATCAGCTGGAACCAGATGGCACTGCACTCTTCTCTCAAGAACAGTTCATGGCGATCCTGAAGGAGTATGAATTCAAGTGCAGGGTATGTGCCAGGGAAGTTTGGGGGGCTGGGCCGGGGGGGTTCCCTCACCATCCTCAGCTCTACTGCACTCACTCTTTTGACTGCTGTGAGCAGTCACATATTAATCTTGTATTGGGTCTTACATGCCAGCATTTTGGTTGTTGGTACCCAAACCTTCACCTTTGCTCATTCCCATCCTCTTCCCCAACCATTTCTACACTGGGGCAGGGTCAAAGCTTATGGGGAACTTAGGGTTTTCTCTAAAAGCATGACCCTCTGGCTGCATCAGCAGGTCTCTAGACCTCTTGTGCAAAAAAGTCCAAAGAACTCTACTTCTTGTCTCATTGTACCTGCTAAGAGGGTGGTGTTCAACCATTAGAATGGACAGAACTGTAGGTGACCAGTGTCTGTGTAGCTCAACCTAGCTGATGGCTATGAGAGTGGCTGAGGTTTGAGCAGGCCATGTTCAGGCCCTCCTTTTGGAGGTTGAAAGAGGAGACCACTGAGAGTATCTTCTTGAAGAGACCGGGCTTCTACGTTTAGCCTTGATTCTGCTGAAAAGCCTCAAATTTGATGACGTCTACTTGCTGCGTGTGGAAGGTCAACTTGATATCTAAAAGTGGCCTCATGTTATAGCCACAAGAATGTCCCAAGAAACCAGGCCCAGTGCTCCAGACTTGACGGCTGCTATTCTTCTACTGTATATCTTTCTTTAAAAACAAAGTTGTTGTGTGGGTGTTTTTTAATCATTTTATTGGGGGCTCTTACAACTCTTGTTACAATCTATACATCAATTGTATCTGACATATCCGTACATATATTCTGTCTTTCTTTTATAGACATTTACTTTCCATGGAGCCCTTGGGATCAGCTCCTCTTTTTTTCTCTCCCTTCTCCTCCCCCAACCCCAACCCTCGTGGCCCCTTGATACATTGTAGATTGTTAATTATTTTCAAATCTTACTCCGACCGCCATCTCCCTTCCCTTCTAGTTTCTGTTGTTCTCCCCCCTGACTGGGGGTACGGGATTATATGCTATTCATTGCTATTGGTGTCTCCTCTCTCCCCACTTCGCCCCCCTTCCCCCTACCCTTTTGTTGTCTCTATTCCCATTCCTGTTCCTGGTTCCATGTGTCGTGAGTTTTATCTCTTGCCTATGCCTATGCGCATGCTCCCGTCTAGTCTAGATTGGGAAGCGGCACTGAGGTCGTGATAGCGGGGAGTGAGAAGCTGTTGAACTCATTGGAGTACAGTCCTTCATAGTACTGTGCAATTACCCTTTTGATTTTATTAGGGTTCATTGTAATGTCCCTTGTTTCATTCCTCATCCTTGCTATTGAAATTTGTTCCTTCCTTTCTTTGGTTAGGTTTTCCATGGTCTTTTGATTCTGTTAATCCTTTCAAAGAACCAGCTTTTAGCTGCATTTCTTTTTTCCATAATTTTCTTGTTTTCCCTTTCATGAATCTCAGCCCTTTTTATTTTTCTTTTGCAATTTGTAGGATTATTCTGCTGACTGCTCTAATTGGTGTAAGTTTTGTGTCAGCACATCAATCATACGTCTCTTTCTTTTTCATGTGCTTACATATTACTATCAGACTTTCTCTGATAGCGGCCTTTGCTGTCTCAAAGGTATTGGTAACTGTATTCTCATTGGTTTCTAGAAATTTTCTAATTTCATATCTTTCTGAGCCAGTAACCACTCCTTTTGCAAAAGAGAGTTATTTTTCTTACAATTTTTCCCTTGTTTTCTTCATCATCCTTCTGTCGATTTTCAGCCTTATGTTATAGTGGTCGGAGAGAGAAGTCGGTATGGTCTCTTTATGTTTGAATTTACACAGATTCAACTTATGTCCCAGCATGTGGTCTATCTTTGAGTATGTGCCATGGGGGGCTTAAAAAGAATATGAGGGTGTTTTTGCATTTTGGTGGAGCGTTCTGAAAATATCTATCAGGTCAAGTCATTTAATCATAATGTTTAGATCTGTTGCCTCCTTGTTAAGCTTCTTTCCTTGTGATCTTTCTCAGAGAATGGTGTATTAAGGTCACCTACTATAATTGTTAGCCTGTGATTTCTTTTATCATCTTTTGGAGTGTTTGATAAATTTTGTGGACGTCGCGTTGAACATGAATATATTTATTATGTTCACTGGTTCTTCATCTACTGTTCCCTTGAACATTATATAGTGCCCCTACCCCTTATGTCTTGTTATGGCTTGTACCTTGGGAACTATTTTTACAATCTGAGGTTAGGATTGCAACCTTTGCTTTTTTTTGAATGGCCGTTTTCTTGGTATATTTTTCTCCAGCCTTTGATTCTCAGCCTATTTTTGTCTGTAATCATAAGATGTGTATCCTATAGGTAGCAGCCCAAGGGGTTGTGTTTTCTAAGTCAGGCTGCTAACCTCTGCCTTTTATTGGCTGAGTTCTGTCCATTGTTATTCAGGGTTATTATATCCAGCTGTGGACTCTGTGATGTCATCTTGTACCTTTTGTGTTGAATGTTTTCCTACCTCCCTTTCTTATCAGTGTGTTGTCCATTTGTGTGTGGTTCATTCTGCCTTTCTTTGCCACTGTTATCTTGGGGGCTGTTTACTCTTTGTTTACATCTGGGTGGAGTTGTTTTATGTGGCAGTCTCTTGTTTTTGTTTGGTGAGTGATGTTTTTCTGCCCATACCGGTTTATAAGGATCTTTTGTAGGGCTAGTTTCTTTTATCGTAGTCTTTGAGTTTTTCCTGTCTGGGAAGACTCTAACTTCTCCATCTATCTTGATAATTTGGCTGGATAGAGTATTCTTGGGTTTGTGTTATTTTCTTCAATTTCTCCTCTTCACAGTGTCCGCTGATTGGTCTCAACAGACTCTTGTTTGAGTTCCTTTATAGGTAACTGTTTCTATTTTCCCTAGCTGCTCTTATGAGTCTGTCCTTTTCCTCTAAGTTGGATAGAATAGCTGTTATATGCCTTGGTGATTTCTTCTTGGGAATTCAGTCCAGCTGGTGTTATTTTGGCCTCCTGAATAGTTGCCTAGTTTTCATTTATTAATCTGGAGAAGTTTTCCCCTAAGAATTTCTACACTATTTATTATGCCATTGACTCTTTTGTTGTGCCTTGTTCAGGTAGTTCAATTATTCAGATGTTGTTCTTCATAGCATCAAACATGGCTCTCAGCTTTTCTTCAGTTTCTTTGATTATCTTGGCTAACTGCCTTTCCCATTTGCTGAAGTCTGCCTGTTTATCCTCTAGGCCACTGGTGCAATTCTCTGCCTCATCAAGTCTTTTGGAGAAGTCTGTGAATTCACTACTGGATTTGGTTATCTTGTCCCTGAGGTCTTTTATTTCCCTTTGGTGCGTGGCCTTTATCTCCTCTATCATTTCATCCTTTTTTTATATTGCTTCCCTCATATTCTGTATAACTCCAAGCAGAAATCCTGAAGATTGCTTTCTGTTTGCAGATCAATGTCTGCTTCTACTATACATGTCATTATGTTCAGGACTTCTGGCATTGCCTTTTGTTTCTCCTGTTTTTTCATTGAGGTTTTTGTGGCTGGTTGCTGTTTGTGTTGTGTTGTTTTAGAAGAGCCTGGTGCCATTTTTCAGAAAGTCAACAAGCACTGGTCTCCTACTTTGGAAAACTCATTGGAGTGCGTCATTGAACTGCCTGCAGCTAAATGTACTAGGTCAGGCTACCACTTTTTCCTCCTGTGGTTTTACTCCTTACCTAGCCAACCCGTATCCTGTTATTTAGAGGTTACGTTGGATGGTCCTCTCATGGGACTCTGGTTGGGTGATTGTGGACTGGGGAGGATGACACTGCACTGGATGATCTTACAGGAAGCCATGGTGGTGTGGCCCACAGCGGCTTGGAACACCTCAGGGGAAGTGCGGGGGTGCTTCCTGCAGCGGGATTGCCACATAGTGTTGATGGGTGTGCCCACTTTAGTGTAGAGCACTGCAGATAACAGACGGAATTGTTCTAGTAGCAAGATCTCCCATATAGGTCACACAGATGCTCCCACAGCAGTATGGCACACTGGAGAGGGCTCACACAGAGCTGTCTTAAGTTGTGTAAAGCACGGCAGCAAGTAGGAGGAAGTTCCCTCAGCCATGTGGGACCACAGAGGACGGGGAGGGGCCCAGGGACCCTCCCAGCCACATGGTGCACCGTGGAGGGTGGTTGGGATTTCCATCATCTGCTTACAGGGCTTTGGAGGGTTGATGGGAGTTCTCCTAGATGTTTTAAGGGGAGATTCCCCCATTTGAGGTGTGGCAGAAGACAGGCAAGATTTCCCCAGCTGCTTGTAAGGCTACAGAGGGCAAGTGGGCAGGAGCTGCCCCAGCTGAGTGGAGGATGGATGCAGTTGCTCTAGGTAAAGAGCAGTGACCTGGAGCCCAGCAGTGACATGTGAAAGGAAAGACAAGAAAGAAAAAAGACCAGGTGGTGGGTACCGAGGCCAATTAGACTGTGGAAGAAGGGAGAGAGAAATAACAGCCCCAGTCACCTGACTGTGGGGCTGGAGGGGTTTAAACCCTGCTGAAAGGCAGCAGTAAGCTGTGGTTGTGTTGAAGTTAAGCCTTTGTGCTGGCCAAGAGAGCTCAGATCCAGCCGAGACTGTGGCAGGGGAAAGGCTAAGCCATAGCCAACCTCTACAGTAGTAGCCCAAACCCCACAGCTCTTCAAGACCTAGTGTCTGCTCATCTTTAAGATGCTCTGCCTGTGACCCAGAAGAGTGATATTTCCCTCTCAGTGACTTTCCTCCACTGATTTCTGCAGAGTCCCTCTGGAATGCTACTGCATCACCATCTTGCCACACAGACCTATTCATCTTTTTCTTATTGAAGTGTTTCAATTACGTATATCATTGCCAAAATCTTTTTCCTAATCTGTAGATAACATTTTTACTTTTTTGATGAAGTTTTTGTTTTACTTTTCTTAAGTCCCAGACTTCAATTTTGTCTTCTGTTACGTGTGTATCCTTCATTAATATTTGACATTTTGTGTATCCCCTGCAATAGCACTCTTAAGTTTGTCCATGTTTTCTCATTGATTTTCTGGTATTTATTTTTAGATATTTGATCCATATTATATGTTTTTGTGGGGGTGTGGGGCATTAGTCTTATTTAATTATTCTGCAAGTCGAAATCCAATTTTTCCTGCACCATTTGTTAAAGAGACTCATCTTTATGTGGTTATTGTAAATGGTATTGATTCCTTGTTTTCTTTTCCGGAGTTATCTTTGTTAGTATGCAAGAATCCTGTTGATTATTATATGTCAATTTTGTTTCCTGCCATGTTGCCAAATCTTTTTATATTTTCTAGCAATATTTTTGTTGAGCCTTTGGTGCCTTCTATGTATAGAATCAGATCGTCTGCAAATAGTGACAGTTTTACTTCTTTGCCCATTTGGATTTTTGAAACTTCTTTTTGTGTCCTGATAGCTCTGGCTAACTTCCAGTACAATGTTGAATAAGAGTGTTAATAAGGAGCATTGTTGTGTAATTCCATCTGAAAGAGGAATGAGTGCTTTCAGTTTCTCCCTATTGAGTAAGATGCTGGCAGTTGGTTTTTCATATATGTCCCTGATTTCATTGAGAATTTCCCTTCGAATCCTATTTTTTAGTATTTGTATCTAGAATGGCTGTTAGATATTATCAAATACCTTTTCTAAATCAATTGAAATGCTCATGTGGTTGTTTTTCTTTTTTATATGGTAGATCACATTCATTATTTTTCTCATTTCAAACCATCTTTGCATCCCTGGAACCAATCTCACCTGCTGTGGTTCTTTTGCTTAGCTTTTTGATAGATTGTTGGATTCTGTTGGCCAGGATTTTGAGATTTTGCCCCTATATTCATAAGGGATATTGGTTTACAGTTTTGTTTTGTTTGAAATATTTATTTATGTTGACAAATAAATGAAATTTTGTCTTAAAGCATGGTGCAGCATGGGTAACAATGTTCACTCACGGTACTCACATGTGGGTGTATCTGCATGTGGGCGGACCCACCTAGAGACAGATAGAGGAGCGGTGTCTTTGTTCCTAAGAACATTGGTAACACAGAAAAATATGAGAAAAAAGACAAAAAGGATGGTAATAGAAATAAATTAATAAAAATATCTATTAAAGGCAACAAAAGAGAGACAATGGGAAGAAAACATAAAATTTAAATTTACAAGACATATTTTTGTTTTAAATTCTATACCATTGGCTAAATTAACTACACTATCAATAAAATTGCCTTATGCCCAAGGGGATGATTGATAATGTTCTCTAACAGAAAATAACAATTATATCTCTGAGGTGAACCAGAGCCAGATGAACCATAAATATGTGAATGGATTTTGAGCTTGCACTTAATTCTAGCCTCAATCTAAGTACAATTAGTTCTTATGAAATGGCCTTATTTGATGCTCGTCCTCATGAAGAAATCACTCAAGACATGAATGCTATAGGAAAGTGTAATGAAGAAACTAGATGGTGCCCACCTATCAGAAAAAAATAGCATCTGGGGTCTTAAAAGCTGGTCTTAAACAGCCATCTAAGTGAGGGATCAACTAAGTCCATGTGGAAGAAGCACACCAGCCTGTAACATCCTAGGATTTTAACTCATGAAATTCAAATCTGAAGGAGGGAATGATATCAGCTTCAATTATGAACACCTGGTTTTAAGGTTGTGGATAACATTTGCAAGCTCTGGGGAATCCTCTCTGACCAGAGCCATGGGATGTGAACAGCCCTGTTATCAGACAGATAGCATTGTAAAATTGGTTATTACAGATGTATTTAAGTTAAAATTTATACATCTCCCTTTTGACTCATTTTAAATATATTCCAGTTCTTTTAACCTCTGCTTTCTTTTCTAGAGCTTTTTTAATCTGTTTTCTTTGTTATTGTTGTTAGGCTTTTAAAAATACATTTTTCTGTATATGAAATCCAGGATAACTAAATCTATATAGACAATGGTTTTGGGGGCTGTGGCAGGGGAGGTTGGGGGAAATAACATGAATACAATAAAGAAAAAATGTTCTAAAATTGATTGTGGTGATAATGATTATTACAATTTATCTTAATATAATTGAGCTATTGTATGACATGTGAGTCATATGCCAATAAAAGTGTTTTTGTAAATGAATTAAAACAATTTTTCCAAGCTGTTCTCAGCCTGCTAATTGTTTCTGTCTTGGAAATTTCAACGACAATATGTTCCAGTGTTTTCTTTTGGGATCTGTGGTGTTTTGGGTTCTCTCTGCTTCCTGGAGAATTATTTTCTCCTCCTCTGTTCTGTTAAGGAAGTATTATTCCGGAATTTCTTATATGGATAGAATCCCACTTCATTCTTATGTTTTCTTCAGATTCTTTTGTTCTTTTAGCTGATTGTATCACTCATAAATTGGAGTTAAGAGATATGCCTTCAAACTCACCAATTCAGCTTTCCATTTCTTCAATTCTCTTACTCTGTTCTTCTAAATTGTTGCCTAATTCTCTTATCTTAATATTTTCTGCATTTCTTTTTAGAGGTTTTTGTTGAAGATATCTAGCTTTTCTATTCTGACCATTGTTCTCGCAAACTCTTTGTTGAAAGTACATGACAACATTTTTCTGAATTCAATTTATGATAGTTTCAGAGCCTGTTCTTTTTAAGAAAATTCCTTGAGATCTGAGTGTTGTTCATTTGTTAATCCTTCTTCTGATGAATCAGGAGTGACTGCTGCCACTGCAGCATCGTGGCCGGGTATTACGGTTGGGAGGGCTGCTAGATTTTGTGGGAGTCGATGACTTTGTTGAGTAGTGCCAGAAATGAATAATAGAAGAGGGACGGGGGAGGGAAAAAAGGCTTTGGGCAGTAAAAGGCTGTACTAAGAAAAGTTGGGAGGGGGAGGAACACTGTACTTGAGTGTATTCTTCCCTAAGGCCAAGAGCTTCTTAACATAGTCCGTCAAAGCACAGGCAATCTTCAGGAAAACCATCATGGTGCCAAGTTTGTCCTTGGGATAGCCTAGGCTGGTCCTTTGGGACCTATGCTCCGGGAACTGTGCAGGCCAGCTTGCTTGGAGAGCTGGAAGCCACATGGGACCTGCGTGCTTATTACACGTGAAGCTTTGGACCCTGCTCACAATGATAGTCTTTGAGGAGTGGAGCTGGGTTGCTGTAGCCAGCAGTGCAGAATGGAGCTACAGATGGGTAGCAGGAGACCACTGGGCGCCTCTTCAGTGGACCTGCTCTTTCCTTCCCTTCTCTGCTTGCTCCCACAGTCTCTGATATATGGAAGCCTCCTTTTACTTCACTTTCAAGCCATTGTCTGAGATCACAGGCCACCTGTCTTTTCTTAGGGCCTAGTCTATCCTGGTTGTTACATAAGGATCTACTTGTGTGTATGTGTTCAGTTGGACATGTTCTAGTCCCCTTTCTTTAATGTTTTTAAAAGTTTCTATAGAACTGGTGTCAGCACTTCTGAATTTTTTATGAAATATCCCAGTGAAGCCATCTTGCCATTGACTTTTCTTTTTATATATATTTTTGGTCTTTTTTGAAGGGGTGGAGCAGGGGGTTAATCACATTCTGAATTGCTTATTTCATAATTACTCTGCTTAAACCTATTTCTATTCATATTAGTTTAGGTATGTCGTATATTTTCAGGAATTTGTCCCATTCATCTGCACTTTCAAATCTGTTGCAGTTCTTTTTCATAGTGTTATGATTCTTTATTCAATGAATATGTTGTGTTGTCTCCAGATTCATTTCTTTGGATTATTTGCCCTCCCCCCCCCGCCCCCCCCAGTATATCCAGTAGTTTGTTTCAGTGATCCTTTTCAAAGAACCAACTTCTGGTTTGATTGATTTTTTTCTGTTGTTTAACTGTATTCTATTTCATTTCTTTCTCACTGGTATTTATTATTCATTTCAGCTAGTATCTTTGGCCTCTTGCTCTTCCTTTCCTTTTTGTTCAAGTTTTCATTTAAACAATTGATTTTCATCCATCTTTTTAAATATGGGCATGTATTGCTATGAATTTCCCTCTGAGAATGGTTTGTGCTGTGTCCCAAAGGATTTGGTATGTTGTGCTTTCCTTTATATTTGATACCAAGTATATTTTTATTTCACTTTTAATTTCTTACATAGAGAAATTGTTTTCTAGTCGTACAATATTTAATTTTGGTATAATAATAATTATTCATTTTTATTCTTCCTGTGATTGATTTCTTACTTCATACCATTATGGTCAGAAAGTATGCTTTGTATGATTTTAATGTTTTAAAACTTGAGATTTGTGGCCTAATCTGTAGTTGGTTCTGGAAAAATTATCCTGTGAAAATGTCTGCTGATGATGGATGGAGTGTTCTAAGTTAAATTGGCTTATGATTTTCTTTATGTTCTTAATGTCCTTATTGATTCACTTTTTAAATGTTCTGTCGAGAACTGAAATTGAAGGTTTCAAATCTACAAATATTAATAGCGGCACTGTAATTTTTTTTCTTTGATATTAGTGTTTGTGTCATGTTTTTGGACAGGTTAGGTGAATATATGCTAATAATCGTTGTATCTTCTTGAAGTATTAGCCCTTTTATTATGTAATAGCCTTTATCAGTATGACCACACTCCTTTTTTTGGGTGCTGGTTGCACGGAACATTTTTTCCATCCTTTATTTTCAGTCAGTTTGTGTCCTAATGTGAATGTGTGTTTTGTGTAGGTAACAAAAGATGAATCATGTTTTTTATCCAGTCTATCACTCTGCCTTTTGTGTCAATATTTTGGCTATTTACATTTTCTTCATTCTTTTAGCTAATTGGGTTTTGAGTTTCTTTTATCTGGTTTCTCTTTTTATCAATTTTCCTGTTAATTTTTGTATTTAGCATCTTTTGTTATGAGCTTTAATTCCTCTTTACATATTCTCTTAGTGGTTACTACAAATATTATACTATACAACATGCAATTACAGTAACATTTAGCATGCAATCAACAATGAATGTGAAATATTAAGTATTCCTGGTTTACTGTTCCCTCTCCTTTTTCTGTTGGTGAACCTCCAGTGACAGTAATGTACACCCTACATCCAGTAGTCGTAATATGTACTTATTTTCTGAGATCTCTGTCTGACTCCTTCCTCCCCCTTTGTGTACATTTGAGTGTTTGATTAATGTTCTTTCCTTTCCATTTAGAAAACTTCCTTAAGTACATGTAGGGCTGGTCTGGTATTGCCAAATTCCCAAGGCTTCTGGTTATTTGGGACTCTTCTTCCCTGTTTCAAAGAAATGCCTTGACTTAGTGCTTTTCTGTTGTTTCCTTTTTAATTAAAGTAGGGCGATGCCATCTATCGGTTGGCGTGTGTCACATATTGGTATAAGGAGCCCTGGTGGTGCAGATTGGTGTGATACTGCTAACCACAAGTCAGCAATTCACATCCATCTTTCTCTGTAGGGGAAAGATCAAGCTATTGCTCCCATAAACATGTACGCTCTCAGAACTCTAGGGTAAAAAAAGAAACCAAGAAACCATGGGGAGCAGTTTTACTCTTCCCATAGGGACACGAACAGTCAGAATCAACTTGAAGGCAGTGGGTTTTTACCTGTTGTTATGGAATTAAAGAATTTCCGATTTATTACCAAAGGTTTATAATTCATTACTGTGCTTAGATTTCTGGTGTTCAAATTGTGCCAGACAGGTCAACCTATCTGCTAAGTTTTTGCACTGCACCATCATTGTTTTGGTTGTTTTATTACGTGGTTCCTGAGATACTCCAGATTTACCTTGTACATTGCTGCCATTTACCCCAGAATCTGCCATTTCTCCAATGACTGCCGGTTCATTTGACAAGAGAATGATTCTTGAGGTCGATTAGGTTACCAGATGGGCTCATTGCTACAGGGATATCCTTGCTTGTTGGCTGAACTCAGTGTCTTACACTCATTCTACAGAAGGAGAAATAGCATGACCTTTCCCCCTGCGTAGCGCCCATTCTTTTCCAAATTTTAGCGTAAAGTTTCACTGTAATTTACAATGCATATTGCAAAGCACAACAACCATGCTTCTTCCCTTTGTCGCTGAATTTTCCTCCAATTTAGCTATCATTTTAACTTTCTTTCTCTTTCTCTCAGCTGGTAATCTTTGTTTTCTCGATGAGGCTGCCCTTGGCAAATATAAGATTTTAGTCAGATCGCTTTCAGTGGCAGTTTTTACTGCTATTGTGGACACTACAATGGATTTATCAAATGTTCTTTCTCTTTAAGCATCATTTCAGCTTTTTCTTTTTTTTCCCAACTGTCCATCTTGATTTTCCTGGTGAGGCTGCCTTTGATAAAAGGAAATATAAGATGGTAACCCGCTATCTTTGGTTTGATACTTTTTTCTGCTGTGTATTTTGCTGGACACCATAATGGCTTTCTGTGGCCTCTGTAAGAAACCCAGAGTCCTTTGTTCTTAATGCTGTGATAGACCTTAGTGGACTTGCTACTTCACAAGACTTTCCCCAGATTCCTTATCACCTTCAACATCCACAGCCACCCACTTAAGCAAGTGATAACTTAAAAACAGTAGTCTGACTTCCATCCTTCCAGAGAGCCACCAAGTAGACGTGCTAAGGCCCTGCTGCTCTAGCTCAGGCTCCACACATCTCTACCAGTTGTAATGGACTATGCTCCTAGGTTTTGTGTTAGTAAATCTCAAGACAGAGAGACTTCGACTCGTTGTATATCAGGCATCAGCTTTCTCACACTGCTGAGTGGTAGGGATGTGTCTAAAGGAGTCCTAGTGGTACTTAGTGGCTATGTTTGGGTGCTGTTAAAATCTAGGTCAGTCGTTCAAACCCATCAGCCAGTCTGTGGGAGCGAGATGAAGCCGTCTGTTCCTGTAAAGATTTTCCACCTCAAAAACCGAAAGAAGTAGTTCTCTGCCCTATATGGTCGTTGTGAGTCAGAATCAACTTGTTATCAGCAGTGGACATTTTCAGAATACCTATTTGGAATATAAGAAGAACCACACAAGAAGCAGGCCACCAGATAAATATGACTGTGGATGCTGCTTCCAAGATCCGTGCTGCCCAGTGGAAAGGGAAATGAGCTGCAAGTGCACACAGTTGACGCATCCCACTGCCGACTGCGAGGCTGGCAGTTTGAGTCCACCCACATTGAAAGGGATATTGAAAGAAAGACCTGGTGATCTACTTCTGAAAAATCACCATCAAAAACCCTGTGAAGCACAGTTCTACCCTGACACCCATGGGATTGGTAGTACTACTCAACCGGGTGCCTAGCAAGACACCATTCTTTGTGGGATTTTTCCTATTTTAATTACCATCCATTGCTTTTTATTTTTTTAATCATTTTACTGAGGGCTCGTACAACATTTATCACAATCCATACGTACATCCATTGTGTCAAGCACATTTGTACATTTCTTGCCATCATCATTCTCAAAATATTTCTTTCTGCTTGAGCCCTTGGTATCAGCTCCTCCTTTTTCCCCTCCCTCCTAACCCTTCTCCCTCATGAATCCTTGATAAATTTATAAATTATTATTATTTTGCCATGTCTTACACTGTCCAGCATCTTCCTTCACCCACATTTCTGTTGTCTGTCCCCCAGGGGGTGGTTATATGTAGATCCTTGTGATCAGTTCCTGCTTTCTACCCCTCCGTCCCTCCACCCTCCCTGTTTCGCCGCTCTCACCACTGGTCCTGAGAGGGTCATCTGTCCTGGATTGCCTCTGTTTCCAGTTCCTGTGTGTACCAGTATACATCCTTTGGTCTAGCTGGATTTGTAAGGTAGAATTGGGATGATGATAGTGGGGAGGAGGAAGCATTGAAACTAGAGTAAAGTTGTATGTTTCATCATTGCTACACAGCACCTTGACTTGCTCATCTCCTCCCTGCGACCCTTCTGTGAGGGGATCGCCACTTGCCTACAGATGGGCTTTGGATCCCCACTCTGCACTGCCCCTCATTCACAGTGATAATAATATTTTTGTTCTTTGATGCCTGATACCTGAACCCATCAACATCTCATGATCACACAGGGTAGTGTGCTTCTTCCATGTGGGATTTATTGCTTCTCAGCTAAATGGCCTCTTTATTTTTAAGCCATTAAGACCCTAGGTGCTATATCTTTTGATAGCCAGGCACTACCAGCTTTCTTCACCACATTTGCTTACGCACCTGTGCTGTCTTCAGCGATCGTGTTGGGAAGGTGAGCCTTATGGAATGCCAGTTTAATAGAACAAGTGTTCTTGCATTGAGGGAGTACTTGAGTAGAGGCCCAATGTCCATCTGCTACGTTAATACTATAAATATATGCACATAGATCGATTATTTCCCCATTGTCATATATAAATATGTTTGCATATGTACATGCCTGTATTTAGACCTCTATAAATGTCCTTTGCCTTCTAGTTCTTTCCTCTATTTCCTTTTACTTTTATCTTGTCCCACTATCATGCTCAGCCTTCATTTGGGTTTCAGTAATTCCTCTCAGTTACATTACCCTTGAACGAGCCCTACCAGGCCTTTTACACCCTCCTCATCACTGATTTTGGATCACTTGTTATTCCATTGTCCCTGGGATTTATTAACACCACTTCCTTTCCCCCACCTCTCCCTCTACTATGTCCCCTGGAACCTTCGGTCCTGTTGTTTTCTCCTCCAGATTGTTTATCCAGACTCTTTTATCTAGATAGACCTGCAGAGATAATACTATGCACAAACCAAGACAGAGCAAAACAAAGCAACAAACAAGAAAATAGTTCAAGGTCTATTGACATTTAGGAGTGTTTTCTGGTGGAGTCTGATGGAGTGCCACACCATGGCCCCAAAGTCTATTTTTGGTATTCCCTCGAGACGTCCTTGCTCTGCTCCCCTTGCTGTTCTGTTGCACGCCTTTAGTGTTTTGCCTCGGTGTGGTGGGGTCTGATCAGGCATAATTCCCTCACTGTGTATCCAGTGTTGTCCCCTATAGGGCTATGGGCCAGTGAGGGATGTCATGTCTCATAGTGGGGTTGACCATATGGCCCTCTCTAGCTATTGGCTGCTCTGAGCAGGGATATCATCTTCAAGTCTTGGTGGGTCAGGATGTGCTCCACTCTCTCTTCCTCCCCCCTCATTTGCTCCTGTGTGCTCTGATCAGACATGTCCCTCTCCCTGAGCTGTAGCTTCAGTGCTGCCCCTAAGGTAAATTCTTCAGGGGGCAGGGGTGGTTGTCCACATAGTTGGGATTGGGGCCTGTCTCTCAGACCCCTCTACTGGTTCCCTGCTTCATGCCAGTATGTTGCATTCACATCTTAGAGCACCGCTTTGTAGTCTGGTCCCTCTTTCCCTGAGAAGATATGAATAATACACTCCCCTTGGGGGAGTTAGTGCCCTGTTCCCCAACTACTCATTTGTTTTTGTTTTTTCTCTCTTTCCCCTTCCTTTTTAGTTGTCTACCATATGTATTCCTGGATTTGGTCTGGTCCCTGCCATACTCCCTGAACCTGAACCCAGGAATGTTTATATACAATAGTTTTTTCCCTAAGCCCGTTTTGCACTTTTTTTTTTTTAAGCTTTCCTCATCAGACTCATATAGTACTTCTCATTTTCTGCTTGGCTTACTTCGCTTAGTATAATTTCCTCCAATTCTTTCCAATGTGCTTCATGCATTCATCACTACTTTTTTTCTTATTTTTTTAATCATTTTATTGGGGGCTCATAGAATTCTTATCACAATATGTTCTTGATCCATTGTGTCAAGAACATATGTACATTTGTTGCCATCATCATCCTCAAAACATTTGCCTTCTATTTGAGCCCTTAATATCTGCTGCTTATTTTCCCCCTCCCTCCCCACTGTCCCCTACCTCATGAACCCTTCATCATTAATAAATTATGATTATTTTGTCATATACTACACTGTCCGATGTCTCCCACCGCCTTCTTCTCAACTGTCCCTCCCCCAGGGAGGAGACTATATGTAGATTCTTGTAATCAGTTCCCCCTATCCACCCCACATTCTCTCCATCCTCCAGGCATCGCCACTCTCACCACTGGTCCTGAATGAGTCATCTGTCCTGGATTCCCTGTGTTTCCAGTTGCTATCTGTACCAATGTACATCCTCTGGTCTAGCCAGATTTGTAAGGTAGAATTGGGATCATGATAGTGGAGGAGAGGAAGTATTTAAGAACTAGAGGAAAGTTATATGTTTCATCGCTGCTACCCTGCACTCTGACTGGTTCATCTCTTCCCCACAACCCTTCACTAAGGGGTGTCCGATTGGCTACCAATGGGCTTTGAGTCTCCACTCTGCACTCACCCACATTTTCAATGATATGATCTTTTGTTCCTTGATGCTTGAAACCTGATCCCTTCGACAGCTCGTGGTCACACAGGCTGGTGTGTTTCTTCCATGTGGGCTTTATTGCTTTTGAGCTAGATGGCCACTTGTTTATCTTAGAACCTTTAAGAACACAGACGCTATATCTTTTGATAGCTGGGCACCATCACTTTTCTTCACTACATTTGCTTACACACACGTTTGTCTTCATTGATCGTATCAGGGAGGTGGGCACCCATTGATATGATTTTTAGTTCTTTCATGTCTGATAACCAGTCCCTTCTGCACCTTGTGGTCAGACAGGCTGTGTGCTTCTTCCATGTTGGCTTTGATGCTTCTCAGCTAGATGGCCGCTTGTTTATCTTCAACGCTTTAAGATCCCAGACGCTTTGATAGCCACGTACCATCAGCCTTCTTCACCACATTTGCTTATGCACACATTTTTCTTCAGCAATCATGTCGGGAATGTATGCATCCTGGAATGCCAATTTAATAGAACAAAGTGTTCTTGCATTGAGTAAGTGGAGGCCTAATTGTTTTATTAGGAGTTCACACAACTCTTATCACAATTCATACATACATCAGTTGTGTAGAGCACATTTGTACATTCATTGCCCTCATCATTCTCAAAACATTTCCTCTCCACTTAAGCCCTTGGCATCAGGTCCTCATTTTGTCCCCTCCATCCCCGCTTCCCCCTCCCTCATGAACCCTGGATAATTTATAAATTATTATTTTGTCATATCTTGCCTTGTACGACATCTCCCTTCACCCACTTTTCTGTTGTCCACCCCCTAGTAACAAGGTCAAATGCAGATCATTGAAATCGATTCCTCCCTTCCAACCTACTCTCCCTCTACGCTTCTAGTAGTGCCACTCTCACCACTGGACCTGAAGAGATCATCCACCCTGGATTCCCTATGTTTCTGGTTCCTATCTGCACCAGTGTACATCCTCTGGTCTAGCCAGACTTGCAAGGTAGAAATCAGATCATGATAGTGCAGGAGGATGAAGCATTTAAGAACTAGAGGAAAGTTGTATTTTTCATTGTTGCTACATCACACCTTGACTGGCTCGCCTCCTCCCCTACACCCCTCTGCAAGGGGATTCCGGTGACTGACAAATGGGTTTTGGATCTCCAATCTGCACCCCGCCCCCCACCTCATTCACTATGGTAAGATTTTTTGTTCTGATGATGCCTGATACCTGATCCCTTCAACACCTTGTGATCGCACAGGATGGTGTGGTTCTTCCATGTGGGCTTTGTTGCTTCTGAGCTAAGTGGCTGCTTGTTTGCGTTTAAGACACCAGACGCTATACCTTTTGATATCCGGGCACCATCAGCTTTCTTTGCCACATTTGCTTATGCACCCATTTGTCTTCAGCGATCATATCATGGAGGCAAGCACAAAATGTTATGATTTTTTGTTCTTTGATGCCTGATAACTGATCCCTTTGGCACCTTGTGATCACACAAGCTGGTGTGCGTCTTCCATGTGGGCTTTGTTGCTTCAGAGCTAGATGACCACTTGTTTATCTTCAATCCTTTAAGACCCCAGACGTTATATCTTTTGATAGCCGGGCACCATCAGCTTTATTCACCACATTTGCTTATGCACCCGCTTTGTCTTCAGCAGTTGCGTTGAAAAGGTCAGCATCACAGAATGTCAATTTAATAGAAGAAAGTATTCTTGCATTAAGGAAGTACTTGAGTGGAGGCCCAATGTCCTTCTGCTACCTTAATACTAAACGTATAAATATATGCACATAGATCTATTTACCCATCCTCATATATAAATATATTTGCATATATACATGTCTTTATCTAAACCTCTATAAATGCCCTTTGTCTCCTAGCTCTTTCCTCTATTTCCCTTGACTTTCCTTCTGTCCCACTATCATGCTCAGTCCCGACCAGGGTTTCAGCAAATCCTCTTTGTTACATTACCCTTGATCATGCCCTACCAGGCCTCCCAGCCCCTCCTCACCACTGATTTAGATCACTTGTTCCCTTGTCCCTGGGTTTGTTAACACCACTACCTTTTCCCCCACCTCTCCTATGTCCCTCCTGAACTGTCGGTCCTGTTGTTTTATCCTCCAGATTGTTCATCCAGCCTATCTTATTTAGAAAGACCAGCGGAGATAATAACATGCACAAAAACAAGACATAAAAATACCAAGGAACAATATACAACCAACCAACAACAATAAATCAATGACAAAAAAAAGCACAAGAAAGAAAAGTTTGTAGTTAGTTCAAGGATTGTGTGTTGGCCTTTAGGAGTGTTTTCCAGTTCAATCAATTGGGGTACCACACCCTAGCCCCAAAGTCCACCTTCATCATTCCCTGAGGACCTCGCCGTTCCATTCCCTTGCTATTCTGTTGCACCCCCTTAGTGTTTTGCCTCGGTGTGGCGGGATCAGATCAGGCGTAGTTCCCACACTGTGTCTCCAGTGTTGTCCCCGGTAGAGCTATGGGTCAGTGAGGGGCGTCATGTCTCATAGTGGGGCTGGCCATGTGGTCCTCTCTGTGGACTGGCTGCTCTAATCGGGATAATCGTCCTCAAGACCTGGTGGGCCAGGATGTGCTCCACTTTCTCCTCCTCCCCCTTCATCATCACCCATGTGCTCCCATCAGATATGTCCCTCTCCTGGAGCTGCAGATTCAATGCCGTCTTTTGAAATAAGTTCTTCTGGTGGGAGGGCCAGGCGTCCTCTTAGTATTTGTCATCACTGCTTTTTAGTGATGTGTAGTACTCCATTGTATGTATATACCACTGTTTTTTAATCCAATCATTTGTTGGTGGAAATTTGGGTTGTTTCCAACTCCTTGCATTCGGATTTGTACCCTTGTGGAACTGCTGTTCAGGTCCTTTGCCCACCTCCTCGGTGGGCAATTAGTTTTTTTCTCTTTGGAAACTAGCAGAGTATTGTAGATTTTAGTAATAAGGCCTTTGTCTGATGTGTCAGGCTAAAGATGTTTTCCCAGTCCGTGGGCTCTCTTATTACTCTCTTGGTGAATTATTTTGATGTACACAGATGTTTTATCTTCAGTGTATCCCACATGTCAATTTGTGACTCATGTGCATTTGTGTCCTTCCCTGTTTCTGCTATCCCATGTATTCCCAGTGCCAAAATTCTCAGATTGGTCCCAGTTCCCTTATTGATGGACCTAATAGTTTGGAGTTTTACCTCAAGGTCTGTGATTTACCTTGAGTTTATTCTTGTGCATGGAGTCAGATAAGGGTCATGCTTCATTTTTCTGCAGGTAGATATCCATTTTTTCCAACACCGCTTGTTAAAGAGGGTACCTGCTTTTGATATTTTGGGGGCTTTATCAAAAGTGAGTTGTCTGTATGCTGATGATTTTATTTCTGGGTTTTCAGTTCTTTTCCAGTAGTCTAAGTATCTGTCATTATACCAATACCTCCCAGTTTTGACCATGATGGCATTATAATATGTGCTAAAGTCAGGTAAAGCAAGCCCTCCCACTGTGTCCTTCTTAGGGAGTCTCTGCTAATTCTGGGCTTCTTCCCTCTCCATATGAATTTGGTAATCAGTTTTTCCATTTCTTTCAAGAAAGATGAGGGTAATTCTCTCAGGATTGCATTAAAGTTATATAGTGCCTAGGAGAGAACTGACATCTTTACTATATTGAGTCTTCTGATCGACAAAAATGGGATATTCTCCCATTTGTTGAATCACTCTTGGTTTCTTGTAATAGTGTTCCATAGTTTTCCTCATATAAATCTTTTGTTCTTTTAGTCTGCTATTTCCCTAGATATTTTAATTTGTGCTTGGCTATTGTGATGGGTACCACCTTTTTGACCTCCTCTTCTGTTATTTTAGCTGATATGTATAGCAGTCCAGTGGACTTCTGTTTGTTGATCTTGTATCCTGCCACTCTGCCCCTTTTGGATCTTTTGGGATTTTCCATTTATAAAATCATGTCATCTACATATAACGATAGTTTTACCTCTTCCTTCCCCAGACGAATAACTTTGATGTCTCTCCTTTGCCTTATGCTGCGAGCTAAAACCTCCAGTACGATGTTAAATAAGAGTGGGGACAAGGGGCATCCTTGTCTGGACCCTTTTTCTGTGGAATTGTGTTCCTCTTTTCTGCATTGACTACCATGTTGGCTGTTGGTTCTTCATATATAGCTTGTATGGTCTTGAGGAATTGTCCTTCCATTCCTATCTCCTGACGTGTCTTAAAAAGGAATTGGTGTTGGATGTTGTCGAATGCTTTTTCCACATCTATCAATATTATCATGTGGTTCTTAGAGTTTTTCATGTCAATGTGGCACATGATACTAATGGTCTTTCGTATGTTGAACTATCCCTGGTATGAATCTTGCTTGGTCATGGTGAATTACCATATATACTCGTGTATAAGCTGAATTTTTCAGCACAAAAAATGTGCTGAAAAACTGGGGTTTAACTTATACGAGGTGTAATATCTCACAGGTGATTGTCGTTCCTCCGCTGTTCATTCAAAGCCCCACTGATACTTCAGGGCTTTGAATGTTTGTTACTCACATCTAACCAATCAGAGCCATCCTATGACGTGGAAGGCTCCAATTTGCAGAAGCACCCATAGTGATTCACTTACGCTGGCAGCTGAACTGGTCAGGATGTGTCCGTGGCTGCGCTCCGTCTCTCCCCTCTGGTCTCTGTGTTAATTCACATCCTGCATTTCCCACCCTAGGCTTATACTCAAGTCATCAGTTTTTCTAGTTTCCCAGGTAAAAACTAGGTACCTAGGCTTATACTCAGGTCGGCTTATATTCAAGTATATATGGTATTCGTTTTATATACATTTGTATTCTATTGGCAAGTATTTTGTTAACAATTTTTGCATCTGTGTTCATTAAGAATATTGGTCTGTAGTTCTCAATTCTTGTAGGATTCCTGCCCTGTTTGGGTATCATATTTATACTTGCTTCAAGAGGTTGCCGTCTTTTCTATGTTCTGGAAGATTTTGTGTAGGATTGGTGTCATTTCTTCCCTAAATGCTTGGTAGAATTGTCCTGTGAAGCCATCTGGTCCAGGGAATTTGGGGTTGGTAATCCCTTGATATCCTTGTCTATTTCTTCTATTGCTATGGGTCTATTGACATTCTTGATGTTCCTCTGGGAAATTCGAGGGAGGGATTGTTTTTCAAAATTTGACCATGTCTTCCAAGTTGTTGAATTCATTGGAATACAGTCCTTCGTAATACTCTTTAATTGTCATTTTGAATTCATTAGAGTCTGTTGTAATGTCCCCTCTTTCATCCCTCATTCTTGCTATTGAAATTTGTTCCCGTCTTTCTTTGGTTAGGTTTACCCACGATATGTTGATTCTGTTTATCTTTTCAAAGAACCAACTTTTAGCAGCATTAATTTTTTCCATAGTTTTCTTATTTTCCCTCTCCTAAATCTCAGCCCTGATTTTTATTATTTCTTTTCTTTTGCTATTAGCACGATTGTGCTGTTGACTCAGCCCTAGTTGCTGTAAATTTTGTGCCAGCATATCAATCATATGGCTTTCTTCCTTTCTCAGGTGTGCATGTATTGCTATGAAACTTCCTCTGATAACTGCCTTTGCTGTGTCCCATAAGCTTTGGTACGTCTTATTCTCATTCTCATTGGTTTCTAGAAATTTCCTAATTTCATCTATGATCTGAGCCAGTACACACTCCTTTTTCAGTAGAGAGTTATTCATCCTCCAATTGTTTGCCTTGTTTTATTCATCTTCCTTTTGCTGATTTCCAGCCTTATGGCACAGTGGTCAGTGAGAGAAGTCTATATGATATCAATGTGCTTAAATTTATGCAGATTTGACTTATGCCCCAGCATGTCGTCTATCTTCGAATATGTGCTATGTGGGCTTGAAAAGAATGTGAAATATTTTGTATTTTCATGAAAAGTTCTGTAAATATATATCAGGTCAAATTGACTAATTGTAGTGTTTAGATCTCTGGCCTCCTTGTTGAGTTTCTTTCCCTGTGATATTTCTTTCTCAGAGAGTGGTGTATTGAAGTCACCTACTATAATTGTTGAGGCTGTGACTTCCTTTTTCATATTTTGAAGCATTTGTTTGACGTATTCAGCAGGTCTGTCATTTGGGGAATATGTTTACAATGCTTAGTGGTTCTTTGCCTACTGTTCCCTTGAGCAATATATAGTGTTCCACATCTCTTTTTATGGTTTGCACTTTGAGGTCAGTTTTATCCAAGATTACGATTGCAACCCTTGGTTTTTTTTAATTGCTGTTTCTTTGGTATGTTTTTCTCCAGCATTTGATTCTCAGCCTAGTTTTGTTTGTAGTCTTGACATGTGTCTCCTGTTGGCAGCAGATTGATTAGTTGTATTTCTAAACTAGTCTAAACTAGTCTGCTAGCCTCAGTCTTTTAATGCCTGAGTTTAGTTCATAGATATTCAGGGGTATTATTTCCATCCGTGGACTCTGTGATGTCATCTTACACCTTTTGTGTTGGGTGTTTTCCCACCTCCCTTTCTTTTTAATGTAGTGTGTGTGTGTGTGTTTCATTCTTGACTTCTTTTCACCCTTAATCCAATGCTATCTTGGGGGCTGTTTTCTCTTTGTTTCCCTCTGGGTGAGGTTGTTCTCTGTGGCAGTCTCTTACTTATGCTTGGTGAGTGCTGTTCTTCTGCCTATACTGGATCGACAAGGATCCAGGCTGGGTTTCTTCTAATGTATTCTTTGAGTTTTTCCTTCTCTAAAAGACAATTACTGCTTCATCTATCTTGATCAATAATTTGGCTGTGTAGAGTATTCTTGGGTTTGCATTATTTTCCTTCAATTTTTGCAATGTTACTCAACAACTCTCTTCTCTTCTTCATAGTGTTCTCTGATACCCTGTTTCCCCGAAAATAAGACAGTGTCTTATATTAATTTTTGCTCCCAAAGATGCACTAGGTCTTATTTTCAGGGGATATCTTATTTTTCCATGGAGAAGAATGTGGTACACGTTTATTGTTTTATTAAAAGAGACCTCGTACTACCTGTCTGCTCTGACTGCGCTGCAGCCAATAGTGAGCTGCGTGGTGGTGCCCACCACTATGATCCAGAGTCCAGAGTTACGGTAGCTTCGGGGGTGCTGATTTTTGGGGAGGTCTTATTTTTGGGAGATGCCTTATATTTCAGCCCGAGGCAAAACTGTAAGTAGGTCTTATTTTGGGGGGATGTCTGACTTTTGGGGAAACATGATAGGTCTGAGCATATTCTTATTTGGGAAACTATGTGATTGCTTGTTTTTCCCTAGCTCTTCTCATGATTTTCTCCTTTTCCTCAAAGTTGGATAGTAAGTATGATGTGCCTTGATTTCTTCTTGGGTTTCAATCTGACTGGTGTTCTTTCAGCCTCCTGAATGGTTGCCAGGTTTTCATTCATTAAGCTCGGGAAGTTTTCCTCCAAGAATTTCCTCTCTGTTGCAGTTGACTTCTTTGTGGTGTCTTCCTCTGGTAATCCAATAATTCTAATGTTGTTCCACTTCATAGCATCAGACCTAGCTTTTAGGTTCTCTTCAGCTTCACTAATGATCTTATTAGATTTTTGTTCGCATTTAAAGTCTCCTTGGCTGTCCTCTAGGTCACTGGTGCAATTATCTGCCTCCTCCAGTCGATTCTCGAGGTCTGTGTGTCTGCTACTAGTTTTTGTTATCTCTTCCCTGATCTCTTGTATTTCCCTTTGGTGTATGGACTTAATCTCCTCTTTCATTTCATCTTTTTTCTGTATTGTTTTTCTCATATCCTGTATTACTGCAAGAAGTATTCTGAAAAATTCTTTATGTGGCAGATAAATATCTGCTTCTTCTATGCATGTCGTTCGGTTCAGGACATCTCTGCCATTGAAGTTTGTTTCTCATGTTTTTTTGTTGAGGTCATTGGGCCTGATTGCTGTTTGTTTTAGAGGAGCCAGGTGCCATTTTTCAGGGAGTCAAAGAGCACTGGCTCTCTCTGGGAGACTCGTAGGAAAGCTTCTTCGAACTGCTACAGCTAATTTCACTATGGAATTAGCCAACCACTTTGTCCTCCTGTGGCTTCACTCTTTCCCTAGTCAACAAGTTGGATGGGCCTCTCCGGAGATGCTGGTTGGGTTGTTGTGGATCCACGAGGATGGTGCTTTACTGGGTGATCTCACAAGAATCCATGATGGTGTGGCCCATGACGGCTTGGGTTGTCACAGGTGGCATGCAAAGTTGCCCGCTGCAACAGGAGTGTCACAGAAATCTGGTTGGTTGCCTGCTTTGGTATAGAGCACCGTGAATGGTGGGCGGAATTTCCCTGATCAGGTAGATCACTGCGTAGGTTAGGCAGAGTTTCCCACTGCTCCGTGGAAAGCTGGTGAGTGTTTGATAAGCTTTCTTAGTCTGTGAGGCACTACAGCAGGCGGGAGGAAGCTCCCTCAGTAACGTGGGCCCACAGAGGATGGATAGGAGCTCCCCAAGGCACACAGGCAGGATTTCCCCCAAAGAAGGGGTGCCGAATTTCTCCAGCCATGTCTTAAGCACTACAGAGGACCGGCAGGTGGGCTTTTCCAGGGAAGAAGTTGGGCAGGATATCCCCTGTTGGAGTGTGGGTGGGCTTTCCCAGCTTCCGGTTATGCTGCAGAGGGAGGAGCTCGCCCAGCAGGGTTGAGTGCAGGCATTAATGCCCTAGGCTAAGGGTAGTGGTCAGGATGTTGGCAGTGCTGTGTGAGAGAAAGGGGAAGAGAAAAAAGAGAAGGAAAAAAAAAACAGCCCACTGAGACAGGGGGATAGGGGGGAATAGAGAGAAGAGAGGGAAACTGAAGCATCAATATAAATGAACCTGATCCTTGACCATGGGGCTGGAGGGGTTTAATCCCTGCCCTGAGATGGTGTCAAACTGTGGCTGTGTTGAGATAAAGCCCCTGTGTTGCCTACAAATGATCCTGGCTCCAGCCAAGACAGTGGCCGGGCCAAGGTAAGGTGACCAGATTTTAACATTGGTATAGCGGGACACCACTGATAAAACTCATATCCTGGTGAAATTGCCACATGGCAGCCGAAAACCGTATATACCCTCACTTGTTGTGCATTCTTTCCAAAAATTGGGACTTTTTAAAAACACCATAGACACGAGAAAAAATGTTTAAAAAGCGGTACGTCTGGTCACCTTAGGCTAAGGTCAAACCCTAGCTGGCCTCCATTGTGGTAAGCCAAAAGACCCAGCTCCTTAAAACCTATTGGATCTCTGCCTACTTATCTTTCTGATGCTCCTTCTGCGACCTGGTGGTGTGGAATTTCCCTCTTAGTGACTCTCCTGCACAGATTTCTGTGGAGTTCCTCTGCTATGTGTTACTCAGTCGCCATCTTCCTGGAAGTCTCTACCATCCATTTCTTAACAGATTTTTGTGAGAACTTTTTTTTCTCTCCCACTTAAAATTAATATACTTTTCCCCTCAAGAGACTGTAATTTACCTTTGTAAATTACAGAAAAAGGGCTTCAAAAATTCATGGGAAATTCCTTTACCTTTTAATCCTATTTCCATGAGCTATTTGTGGCTCACTCATACATGTTATTCCAGTTACTATGGCTCCATAAGAAATTATCGCCAACACTTAATGGCCTAAAATAGCAATTAAATATGCTCATAGATTTTATATTTTGTGGGAAGGAACTCAGACATAGCATAACAAACATGTTTCTTCTCTGCCCTATGATGCCGGGGCCTCAGCTACACACCTTACTGGCTAGACCAGAAATGTCTGAAAGCTCGCTTACCATGTGGCTGCCTGATGGGCCAGTTTGGGCTTCTTCACAGTTCAATGTCTAGTGTCCCTCCAGAGTACGTTTCCTAAAGGAGAAACCAGGTAGAATCATACTCCTATAGTCCCTGGGAGCACTGCTGCCGTATTCATTAGGTCTGAAGAGTCCCAAGTCCCCCATCCCCAGGTGCACAAAAGGGAAAGTGACCACACACCTCACATTCCTTCACGAAGGGATCTAGGGTCCCTGAGTAAACCGCATGGAGTGCATAGCTGACCTCTGGCTACATCAAGGAGAAGAATCCTACGTAGCTCCATCAATCAAGGCCGATTGCCACAAAATAGAGATCAGACATGCCTCCACCCTCCATCATTCTTTACCCTTTTCTGATAGTAACTGTTTCTTCCACAGCATTCTACTTTTGTGCTGTGTTCTATAATCCATTGCACTGGTCGCACAGAGCTCACAGGCAATACTCACAATTAAGGGAGCTTTTTAGAGAACTTAATGGGTTACTACAAGCCAAGATCAGAAAACACTAAGGATACAGTCATTGGTCCACAGTATCATCTCGCCTCAATCAAGTCTTTCTCTAGTCCTTAGTCTCTGTGTTGCTCTTCAATTCTGTCCCGTGTCTCCTTGCCTCAGCCTCTGACTTTGCCTTGTTCTTTCAGTCTGTCCAGTAATTTCTGTTTCACAGCCTCTGGTTACTCTTGTCTTTAGACAGAGATCTCATTTGTTCTCCACTGGTAGTTCTTTGTCCCTTAAGTTCATGGGATTCCTCTCTGTTCCTATTCTAAGATAACACATCCCTATGGCCAGGGAAGTGGCAACGAAAATGAACCAGTCCACTCTGTTTTGTGTTAGACATGCCCTATTTGCAAAGTCCCACCTAATCATCAATGGGAATCACAAAGACCTATACAGAAGAGCCATGCCAAGAGACTTCACACCACGATAGTCCCACAGACAGGCGCTTCTTGCCTTCTTACCCTTAAATCTACAAGTGAGAGCTGTGTCTTGGGAGATTCGCCTCTAAACCCTGGCAACCAAGTGTGCTTTTTACAGTGCATTTCCTCAACTCCTGTGCAGACAGACCACTGCAGCCAGGTGCAGATTCAGGGCAGCCTCCCAGCATTGCCTGTCTGTCCTGCAGCCCCCACTCTATGTGCCTCATTGGGCCTCAGCCATCCATGTGGCCTTTCTGCTCTGCTGGGTGGCATTTTGTTTTAAGATGATGGCAACGCCTTGACAGTCAAAGCTGCAGAACCCTCTGGAGAAAGGACACCAGTGAGTTGCTTTTCTTGGCCATACCCCATCACTGTGGTGGACTTGCACACATTCCTGTTGAGTCAGGTGTTGGTGATCTGCATTTCTCCTCCACATTCACTTCACTTTAAAAAAAAATTTAGCCCCTGCTATGATTCTAGTGATAGAAGGCGATGTAGGATTTAAGAAAGCTGAATTATCCCTGTCATGTTTAACTCACTGCATAGTTGGAAACTTATAGTTTGAATGTTACATGTTTGCTGTCAGGAATTGAATTTCCTTTCCACTGGGCATCCTGCAGACCCTGCGGTGCTGCATTGCTCCTTGGGCCTTGCTGTGTAGCATGGGGATTGCAGGGCCATCTCTACTCTGCTTATAGGACCTGCAGGACCGCAATGATGAGTTGCAGGCTGCGCTGGAAGGCCTACAGACATGGATGCACAAGACACAGAGTAGCCCATCTAGTTTCCGGCCAGATGGATGCCTGCCCCCAGCAGATTGCTCCGAAGGTAGAGGATCTTCTTGGGGAAAGGGTGGAGTCCTTGTTCCAGCAAACTGGGCTATCTCTCAGACCTACCCGTAGTTTGTGTCATGGGCCACTTCCAAGCATCATAGGGTATATTGAGGCACAAACACCTGCCCCAGACACACTGGCACCACCCGGCTGAGTTCCTTGTAGCTGGGAATTTATGGAAGGGGATGGGGGCTTTATCAACTGTAATGAAATGGCAGCAGTTATGTGATCTCACAATGACCTCATCAGAGGCATGTCCATCACTCGTAGATGTTCCAAAGCCACCTCCAGAGTTGTGATTAAGATGAAGGGACTTGGTGGTGAGGTTTCAGCATAGGCTAGAGACAGAGAGAGTGAGGGTATGTGACAGTAAATAAAGGAGCTATATTTCCTTTGCCCAGGTCACAGACCAGTCTCTATACAGATTGTCCTCTGAGCTGTAAGCTGGTTGATGTGAAAACTCTTTTAATAAAAGAGATAAATTATATCTAAAACATATTAATGACTCCCTAATATTCAGAGAGAGCTTGAGATTTGTCCCCTTGAGTGTCAGAATTCGTCAGAATAGACCTGTGCCAGCGGCGCCTGCGCAGGACACAGGTCAAGCACTGGAAGCAGTTGGGACCTGTGTGCATAGGCGTGCATATCTGCTTAAAAGTAGATATCTCTGGCTTCAGGATCCTCTTAGTGCTGAGGTTTATGACAAATTCCACCTACAGTGTAGACTGTGTTTGATTAATCTCAGCTCCTTCAAAAGACAAGAACAAGGAGGTAACACAGCTGCCCTAGAGTTTTGTCATAGTCCTGTATAGCCAGGGGTTGGTTCTTGGATCAGTGCCCCCAACTGTGCATCAGCAGACACCGTGGCAAGTCTCTCAGCCCTGCTGCCAAAGCTCTGATACACAGTGGTTTTGTGTGCTAAGTTTTGGCCACTCCCTCACCCCAGGGAGATCTGTGGACACTGACAGGCCACTCCCTCACCCCAGGGAGATCTGTGGACACTGACCTGTGGATCTTTGGCAGTCGAGCATTTTGCATCCTCCTCCCTCCCAGTTTTGTAGTGCTCTAAAGCTATTTATTTAATAAAATGTAAATGAATTATAGCTAAAAGAGCCAACCTGGGAACCTTAAGTTTTCTCTGAATGTGGGTACAGCGTCTTTGGACCCCAACATAACCTGCTCACCTGCAAATGGCAGATTGGTGTCTTGAAATCCTGTGAGTCAACAGCCAAAGGCCATTAGACTCATTTGGGAAATGTGGGATGGAGCCTGACACAGCCAGCTGCACCACATCCAGAGATGCCAAGGGTGCTGTGACATCCATTTAAGGCATCCTACGTATTCTTCCACACAACAGACAGGTCAGCCATCCCCAGGGAAATGGACACTGTGTCCCCTCAACTACACAGAATTTATGGCCCTCAGCACGAACCACTGACCCAAAACCTGGGAGACAAGGCCCTGAAGTCTTGGGTCTGCTCGAGACTGGGGACTGCGGCACCAGATCACAGACCTAGGCTTCATGCCATCGCTAATGAAACCTAGCAGTTTCACAATGTGGCCTTTTTATGTACTGTCCTCCCATCCCTCTGATGGAAACCATTTTAGAAGCAGCACCAAGGCTCAGTTGACCCTTCCGATGTTTGTCTGCTGCTGAGAGAATAGTAAGAAGCTGGGTTGCAGTAAGCCTAGTGATGTGGACTGTCCAGCCTCACGGACCTCCTGTCAGCCCAGGTGACTGCGCAAGTTGACAGTTCTCAGTTTCCAAGGCAAAGTAATTCTTTCCAGAGGTTCTCATTCAGGTTTTTGTCTTGTCCCTTATGTCAAAGTTTGTCACCATTTTCAGGGTGACAATGAGAGTAGAGGATGACTTTGCCACGTCCCATCCTTGACACTGCAAAATGAAGACTGAGTCATGGCATAAATGCAATTCTGAGTCTCAGACCAGCTCTCTTCCAAGCCCTAGCAACACACGTAGTTCAAAGATGTGCCTTGTGTGCCTGGTGTGCGGAGTGGTGATTCAGGTCGGAAAGCGAGTCCTTGCAGTGCTCTCAAGCACCATTCCTCATTCCACACGTATGGAATGTGCCTGACTGCTTTATTTATTATTATTATTATTATTATTGTATTTTAAAATCATTTTGTTGGGACATCTTACAAGTATAACATTCCATAGTTAAATCACATCAAACAGTGTTGTACAGTTGCTACCACAATCCGTTTCAAAACATTTTCTTTTTCTTGAACTCCTTGATATCTGCTCCCCATTTATTCCCTCCTTTGCCCACCATACCCCGCCCCAGGAAACCTTACTTTATTTTTTTCCATATCTTGCACATCCAATATATCCACTCACATACAATTCTGTTGTTCGATCCCATTGAGTGGGGTTATTCAGTCATCAGTGCTCTCAGCTCCCTGTTATCTCCTCCCCCCTTCCCGTACCCTCAGGGAACCGTTACTCCATTTATTGTTTCTGAAGGGTTATCTATCTTAGCTTTCATGTATCAAATGATATTAAATATACGATGAACCTACATCAAATCTGATATGATTAAAGAGGCAAAACAAATAAAAACCATAATCATAAGGGGAGGGAATATTAAGGAACTAGAGGATAATTATGTAGTTCATCAGCGCTATACCACACCCTGGATTTATCATCCCTTCCTGTGTCCCTTCTGAGCGTGACTGTCCAATTACCAGAGGGGCTGTGATTTCTGGGTCTCTACTACATCCATGCCCCTTCACATCAATTTGGTTGCTTATCTTTTGAACTTCTGATACCATTTCTCCTCAACACCTCATGATCACACAGGCTGGTGTGCTTCCTTGTGGGCTGTTTCTTACCTGCTAGTTGGGCACTTATTTAACTGCAAAGCATCTAAGACCCCATATGCTATTAATAACCAGGCACCATCAGCTTTTTTCAACCACATTTGCTTATGCACCCATTTTGGCTTCAGCAATCATCTGACCAGTTTATCGAGCAACACACAGACTTACTGCCATCAAGTTGATGCCAACTCATAATGACCCTATAGGACATGGGAGACCTGCCCCTGTGGGTTTCTGAGACTGTAACTCTTGTTGGTGGTTTCAAACTGCTGACATTTCAGATCACAGTCCAATGCATAAACACCATGCCACCAGAGCTCCTACATATCCTGAAACCCAGCATTATTTGTGTGAGGAGGAGGAGGCCAATTTGAAGTCTTTAGCTAATAAACAGGCCATGAGGTGTGTCTGGCCACCTTCATACACAGTGAGGCTCATTCCCAGGCATCACACTGCCCAGAGGCATGTGTCACCAGGTCACCCCACTTCTTCCATCTCCCCACCTCCTCTATGATCCTGGCATCACCAGGGAATAAACTTGAAGTGAAGTACAAGGGGGCCTTACATTCATGGACAATTCCATTATCTTTTTCTTCCGTGTTCTGGAGGTTTTTTGAAGTCCCTTCACACGATATCACTGCCACTTTGTAGGAACTTGAAGGGTGTGATGGGCTGCAGGAGCCTCCTGAGCAATCTGTTCTGGTGAAAGTGTGAAATGGTTCTAAATGAGTGTTTCCTAACGTGGGCAATGCTGCCCCCTGGGGGGCACTGGAATAATCCGTGGGAGCTGCCAAAGCAAATAACCTACACCCTATCCTGGATTAGGGATGGGCTATTGTATAAAAGTTAATTGCCAGAGGGTTGCTGGGTAACTATTTTTCTGAAAATTGGACAGCTGACCAAATAAGTTTGAGATCCTTTATTCTACATGGATACAACATAGCAGATCACCAGTGATGCGTGCTGTTGTACGCCAGTGCGGCAGGACTCCACCATCACTGCCTTTCCCTTGAAAAAGCACATGTAGAATCTGTGCTTTGTTGTCCCTTGGGAATAGGAAAGCTGTAAGAAACCTGTAATGTCCTCACTGAGCTAAGCTGAGATTTCCTCTTCTTCGCAGGCTTTTTCACATGCGTTACAGCTCCTACTCCAGTGAGCCTCGAAACGGAACTCATGATGGAGCAGGTGAAAGAACGTTACCAAGATGTCAAGAGCCAGCTGGAGATGAAGGTAGGTGTGAGGGGTGCCCGAGGGGGAGCCTGGGGCTTCCTTTTGTGCACAGAGAGCCGTGCTTAGTGCTGACCCTTCTCCAGGCAGCTGCCTTGGATTTCTCTGGTTGGTGAGCGGGGGCACTAAGAAGACAGTTTGAGGGAAATACAAGAGAAATGACTGTCAGTGCCTGGCCCAAAGTCGCTGGGGGCTGGCATGCTGAGTGCAGCCCTGCCAACTGCTGTGTGGGAATTCACACCACCTACCTCATTCTTAGCATAACTTATCCTTGGCTTTGCCTCTCGTGGGATGCTGCATAGTTTCTCAGCCAGGATTACCCTGGCTGACAAGGTCTTCTCAGATGAAGTTAGCTCCTGCCTCTCCTTAGATGGTGACTAAGAGAATGTCCGCACACAGTTGCCATGTGCCGCGTTCTTTCTACTTTCAGGACTCAGAGAGCCAGCCACCCTGTTTCCACCGGGACCTCTGAGCCCCTGGGTGCAAGTTACTTACCTAAACGGAGCTTGCCAGCCAACGGCCAGACAATATCTTCTCCCACGGGAGGTTATCCAACTGGTCCAGACAAGGCTGTGCCTACATCTTGAGCACTGAGTCTTGGGGATGTCACCGCTGCCTTTTCATCCCTGACTTCTGCAGGCCTCAGCTCCTTGGCATGCCCGACAACCTTGCTGTTTCCATGTCATATTGTCAGGGGCTAATGTTTCTCTTTCCAGGTAAACTACAAGCAGGAAATTGAACTAATGAAGAAAAACTTTGAGAAGGAGAAAAGGGAAATGGAGCTTATGTTCAAAAGTGAAGTCAGCATGCTAGAGAGGCGCTCCATGCACAGTCTCAGGATGCCCTTTGCAGCCTGCAGGGGCAGCTGTGGGAGATAAGGAGTGGGGGCCCACATTGCCCCAAGGAGTTGGCCACCTTAGCTCAGTGGCCAGACGAGAAGCTACGCCTGAGACACCAGCACGGACTACCACAAATCAGGTCTGCTGCCCTGTTTTCTTCTGGGTCCTCCTTCAGTCTGAAGTTCTTCCCAAAAACCCACATTAGATATTTAATTCAGGAAATGACTCAACTGCAGTGCATGCTAAGTGGGTAGTTTTTCTCTGGCCACAGAGAGGAAGGTAGGAAAAAATAGGGCTTTGTATGAGTTGTTTTAACTTAAATTAGAAATATATATATTAAAACTTAAGTTATGAAGTAATTTAGTATGTAGACTACTTTTAACACATTCATATTTATTTTCTGCCTCAGACTTCTCTGTAGCAAAGGAACAAAGTAGCAAAGCATCTTCCTTATTTAATGTCATGTTCTAATTTTCCAGTGCACGCGGTAGTATGTGGGCAAATGGAGAAAAAGGCTAAAAGCTCCTTTGCAATAGGGAGGCCAGTTATCTGCGAAGGTAGCTTTTCAAAGCTGTCCTAAGCGAAAGGAGCCCTGCTGGGGCTTTGGGTTAGCATCAGGCTGCTAACTACAAGATTGGTGATTCCAACCTCCCAACTGCTTTGTGAGAGAAAAACAGACTTGCTCCTCCAAGAAGAGGGACCATCTGAGAGCCTCGGCAGCAGTTTGCTCCATCCTGCAGAGCATAGGAGTTAGAATCGGTTTCATGGCAGCGAGTTGCTGTGTCATCACAAAGAAAAGCAATGAAAGATTTCTTTGGAAAACTGAGCGTATCAAGTAGGTTTCACTTAGTGGAATGATAACTGGTTGCTGCCAGCCCATGCCTATTTATCATGACCTCACTCTCCCACAGAGAATCTTGGCCTTCGCCAACTTGGACACCAAGCGGGCTAGAGCCCTGCTGACCAGACCTGCAAAGCCTCCTTGGGAAGCATTCTTAGCTGGGAACATGGCTCGGGTTAGAAGTGGCACTACGATGACCACAGTGGATCAAGCCATCTCCCGTGTCCTGTGACCTGGGGAGGTTGATGATCCCAGAGCCAGTCTGCCTTTCTGTCATGGTGCAAGGAAATTGAGGCAGCTTAAGTATGGGCGGTAAAGAAAATCCTGGACTACTGAATTGTACCCTCTTCTGTACCCTGCCTTTCTGTTCCCCAAAAGATGACCACACAGTGGCCTCAGACCTGGGCGTTGCAATAACACATACTGCCCGCTAGGATGATCCAGAGCTTCCTCCTGAGAATTTTGCTTCATAGTATCTGAACCTGTGAACTGTCTGGTAAAGGGCGGGCTACTGTCCAGAACACCTTATAGACCATTGCCACTATTCCCAAGCCCTTTCAGGCTCTAAGAAGCAGCAAAGGGACATGTCTGGTCCCAGGAGTTTCCTTAACTGGCTGGAAGGCTGCTCCCACCCCCATTCCCACCCCATGTCATGATTGTGAGTCGAGCCATATTGCATGACTCTGATGAGCTGAGTTACTCTTGTTCTCCCAGGCTGACTGCTCTCAGCTGGGCCTCACTCCACCTCAGTGTTATTTTCCTGGGGCTTCTAAAGGCATCTTTCCTAGATGTTTAAAATACTTTTTAGAGTAATTTCGACTAAAGGTACTTTTTTTTTTTCACTAAACTTTAGGCCAGTACTGCCCAATACAGCTTTCTGTAGTGATAGACATATCTTGTGTTTGCCTGCCCATTACAGGAGCCACTGGCCACATGGGGTCACTGAAAGTGACTGATGTGACCAAGAATCTGAGCTTTGATTTTATTCCATTTTAATCCGTCTAAATGTAAATTTAGTCCCATTTGACAAGTCGTGTCTGCTGCATTATCAACTAGATCCTGTGCATGCACTCTCTGAGCACAGCTGGCACGAGTAGCGAGGAGTTGTGCACTTAGAACGTGCGCTTGGGCAGGCCTTTCTAACCCTGTGATACATGTGACATTCGTGTTTCTGAGCCAGGTCCATGTGAAAGTTTCTGTAGAAAGGGGGCAAAGGCTGAACTGAGCCAGAAACTCCTGTGGATGGAAGCAGCGCACTTGTTACAGCAATGGGACTGTAAAAAGAAAAAGATGCTTCAGAGGCAACTGCAGCTAGTGACAGACATGGGAGCCCAGCTGGACTTGGACAAGGGATAGAGAAGAGAGGCAGAAGGAGATGCTAGCCCAGTGCAAGAAGCAGCAACGCAAGTTGGGTGGGGGGTGGAGGGTGGAGGGTGGCAGGGAGGGCTGATGAGTAAAGAGCAAGCTAAAATTTGCAAAGTGTTTGCACTTGAAAAGTTAGAAACCACATATAGGAAGCAATTAAAAGGGCTTTCCCTGGAGGCAGAGGGGCTGAAAGCCTTCTTGAAGGAGGGAAAGGCAACTGCCTCCAGGCCTGCTGAGGTCCACAGAAGTCAGAAAGGAGACGGGACCAGCAGGGTCAGAACGTGGAGAGGCTGAGTTCCTGCGTATGCCAGGGAGGCATCTCACTGCAGATCCTGTCCAGAGCCCGGTCCCGAGAGCAGCCCCACAGCCCAGAGGACCCTCTGCATAGCTCACTATCAGGGCCATCCCATCTTGGTGAATGATATAGAGGTGGCTCCTGCTCCTTTAGAGACATGGGTGATCTATGCTATCCCCTAGAGGGGCAAGGCCCATGTTCCTGGAGAAACCCGTACCTTTGGCTAGCAGCCTTGCTGGTCAGAAGCAAAGATCATCTGAGCAGCAGGAGTCCAAAGCCACAGAGCAGCCCTTACTGGACATGGCTGGACACAAGCTGCCCCTCTAGGAGCCTCTGTGTCTTGGAAGGTGAGCATGGGGTAGGGACCACTAGGACAGGACAGCAGAAATTAGAAGATGCTGTACCGATAACAGAAGGTAGAAACTGTGCTGGAGAGAGAAAAGAATGACATGAAAACCAGGCTCCTACAGCTGGAAGATAAGCTTCTGGCTAGGGAGAAAGAAGCAGACTCGAGAGAGAATAACAGGTTTGCCCTCTATCCATTCTTAAACAAGTGGAACTGAGTCATCTCAGTCCCTGATGACTTGATTGCATAACCCCCTTTCCTCCTAGCAGGCTGGTAGACTCGGCACCAGGAGAATACCACGTAGCCCAGGTGTGCCCAAGCTTACAAGCCCAGTCTGGCCTGTACTCGGGCCGTGGTGTTGCTAGGTGCTGTGTGAATGCGAAAAGAGAAATTTTCCATACAGAAACCCCCAGAACTTCACCAAGAGGACTGCTGTGGCTTAGACTCAGGTTTTCACTATCTCTGTCGGCAGGAAATCTGTGCTTGTCTCACGGGGCCCACGAAAGACTGCCCTGAACCCCATTTCATTCCTTTGGGGTCTCTGAAGGTCTCTGCCTGCCAGCTCCAAGCACCTTCCTTTAGTCCCACTGTGTGTATTTATTGAAAGTGTCCTTGGCGCAGATCTACTGCTTCGTGAATTCTGTGAGAGCCCCAAGAACTGACTGGGACACTCGGATGTTGGCCGCAGAAGCCAATGCCTTCTAGAGAAAGCTGAGCTGAGAGGGAGTTCTTAATTCCACCAGCTGGGCAGGCTGCTTGAAAGGCCACAGGTGGAACTGGCCTTCTCGCTTGAGGACTTTGGCTGGCAAATGCTCTATCTCAAAAGCCTGGGATATAGGAAGGCCTTTCCCAATATTTTCCATAGATGGACCCATGTCCCTGAGTGGCTTAAAACAACACAGATTTAATATCTTACAGTTCTAGACGCTACAGGTCAGAAATAGGTTAAAATTTAGCTAATTTCTTGACAGCTTAGTTGCATGTTAGCTAGAACTGAGAGCTAAATTGTACTCTAATCGAGGTGTCATCAGGGTTGTGCCCCTTCCAAGGGGTTCTAAGGAGAACCCATGTACTTACTTTTTCCACCTTCTAGAAGCCACTCACATTTCTTGACTCGTGGCCTCTTCCACTTTTCAAAGCGTCCAATGGCTGGCTGAATCTAAGGCTGTGCCTCTTCTGCCTCTTTCATTTAAAAGGACCCTAGTCTGTACAATAGGCCCACTAGAATAGTCCAGAATAATCTCATTATCTCACAGTCAGCTGATCAGCAGACTTAATTTCATCTTCAACTGTAATTCCCCTTAGCCATGTAACATAATATTCACCATCGGGAATTAGAACATGAATAATGTTTTACCAACTGCCATCGAGTTAATTCTGACTCATATCCACCCCAAAGGGCAGAGTAAAACTGATCCCTAGGGTTTGTGAGGCTATAAATCTTGATAGAAGCAGAAAGCCCCATCGTTCTCCTTTAGAGCAGTGAGTGGGTGGGTCTTTTAGCTGCTGGCTTTCCAGTTAGCAACCTAGAGTGAAATGCAGATGAATACAATACCAACTGCACCACCATGGCTTCCCAGAACAGTCTTTAGGAGGTCATTAATCTGCCAACCACAGCAGTGATCTGGATGTTTTTTTATCTCTGATACATTCATGATCACATATCTTTGGTGTATTTAGGTGTGTATTTTTTAAAATATTCTAATGTTATATGCAATAAAAAAATGTACTGCTATGATTTTATAAGAAATTGATCAGATCGTTTTACCAGCACCCAAAACAAGAAATAGAACCCTCCTGGATTCCCCACACATAGCCAGTATCCTGACTTCTAACTCCTTAATTTTGCCTGTTTTTGCACTTTATATAAAAGAAGCATACCATCCATCCTTTCTTACCATATGTTGTTTGTGAGATTCTTCCATATTGTTGCTTAGAGCTATAGTTATTTCATTTGCACTTTATTTTTCATTCTCTTGCCTGCATTTTTCTACTGCTATGAAAGTTCTGGGTCAATGCAATATGTTTGTATGGAATGGAATTTTTTAGATTTTAAGATATAATAATGTTTACCTTTTTATTGACATAAGAAACAATGTGTCTTGTGCAAAACTCAACTACAACTCTTTTTTTTAATGAAGTTTTTATTGTGAATTAAGGTTTACAGAGCAGATCATACTTTAACACTCTGCAATTCATACATATTTTGATGCCATTCATTCATTCCAGTCCTCTTAATATGCCCTCCCTTAGTCCACGACTTCCCTGTTTTCTGTGTCCTTTTCTCCTCCTTTCCTAGCCTTCTGTCTTTGGGTGAATGCTCCCCATCTCATTTTAACGGTTGACTTTTCTAACACAGTAGTGAGTTGAAGTCCAGACCCAAGGGAGCACGGTCTTAGGGGCCCTACCAGACGCTGTCTGACCAGTAAGCCTGGTTTCTTTTAGGATTTTGATTGACAGGTTCTTCTTCTCTTTCCAGGACTCTCTAGTGTGATTTTATGCAGAGCTGGTGGTGGTGGCGCCAGGTATCACCCCGTTCTTCTGGGCCCAGGATTGTGGAGACCGGTGTTCTCACTGTCCCTTCGACTAAGTGTTTTCCCTGTGTCTGTTTAACTGCCACCCCGCTGCTCTGCCCTGGACAGGGAGAGATCAGTCCTTGCACCCTAGACGGCTGCTCAGAGACCTTTAAGACCGCTGCTACTTACCAGATTAGAATGTAGAGCACTGTCTTTGTGAACTATGATATGCTAATGGATCATTTTGTCCCCTGCAACTATTGTGATACCACTCCCCCAAAGCCCAGTACCTTATTCCTTCAGAGTATCTGCTTATATTTAAGAAGTTGTCATAATTTTGTCCTCTGTTCGCCCCACCACATTCATGGATATATTTGCAGTAAAAGTAAATATACAAATACTCTCTTTTAAACACACACACACACACACACACACACACACACACACACATATATATGTTTGTAAAAGTCTCCTATCTGTTCAGCCTGTGTGTATGTCCAAGTACTCACTTGTAGATTCCCCAATCCCCCACTGTTGTAGGACTTTGAATCTAACAGTGTTTGCGTCTGTAGTTTCTCACTCTTGCAAACTACCGGTGTACTCGCCTGCCTGCCTCCATCGTTTCTCCTGTGTGTTGCATTCCCCTCCGCCCAGGCTATCACTTGCCTGTGTTCTAGCCGCACCTCCCCCCCCCTCCTTTCCATCCTCTGCAACCATCAAAGAATGTTTTTATTTCCATAAGAAAACTTACAGTTGATTTTTATAGTGGTGGTCTCATACGATATCTGTCCTTTTTGTTTTTGACTAATTCCACTCGGCGTACTGTCCACCGTGTCCATCCCTCTGTGAGGGCTTTGCAGGTGCATCGTTATTCTTCGACGTTGCATAGCATTTCATTGTGTGTTTATTGCACCCAAGTTTGTTCATCCATTCTTCCACTGCAGGGCATTTAGATTGTTCCTGTTTTTTGCTATTGTGAATAATGCTATGATGAACATGGGTCTGTATCTATTTATTTGTGTCATAGTTTTTATTTCTCGAAGACACATACCAAGTAGAGGGATTGATGTGTCATGGTATTTCTCTTCCCAACTTTCTCAGGGTGCACCATACTGCCTGCCACAGTGGCTGCACCATTTCCCAGTTCCTCCGGCAGTGTATGAAAGTGCCAGTCTTTCCACACCCTCACCATCATTTGTTGTTATCTGTTGTTGTTTTTTTTAACCTTCCAGTTAATTTGGGGGGTGAGGTCGTATCTCATTTTGATGTGTATTTCTCTAATGGCTAATGATTAAGAGCATTTCTTCATATATTTTTGCCCCCCTGAATGTCTTCTTTGGTGAAGGATCTGTTCACATCCTTTGACCATTTTTTAAATTAGATTGCCTATCTCTTTCTGTTGAGATACTCAATTTTCTGTAAATTTTAGAGATGAGTCTCTTGTCCAGTATGTCATTGTCCAATATGAAATTCCACAGCCTTTAGCTTCTCTTTTGACTCTTGGTGGAATCTCTTGACACACACAATTGTCTACGTTTTCGGAGCCCCTAGTCATCCATTGTGTTCTGCTCTGAGTGTGTTCTCCATTACTTCTGTGAGGGCAGTTACATACTTGGCTTCACATAGTCTCTTAATTGTTCAGCAGATAGGATGAGCAATCTTCAGTGTATCTGCGCTCCAAGCAGCCAAAAGTAGAATTCCACCTCCACCTAACACAGTGTACACACCTAGAATCAGTCTGTTTCCCATACTAGAGCCAGAGTGACCATTTCAAATTTCATGTCCCATTTATTTGACAGCCCTACTCTAAACCCTTTGCTGCTTTTAAAGTTCCCATGACTTCTTTTTCTCTATTTTTCCCTTAGTGCCCCATGAGATCAAATGAAGTCAGATGAGACATATTTGTGCTTGATACTAGAACATAATGCATAAGATAAGCATTACTTAGATTGGGAAAATTAGAATCTAACAAGATGCCAGACAAAGACGTAGTTGGGGGGATAAATATCGACATGTGTTCAGGACAGAAAGTATGGGTTCAAAGCTCATTAGGGATTTTTTTGTTGGTAAAAATACTTGCCTGTCATAAATCACTTGTGTTGTCTTGGCAGAGATTCTTTAAGAATTGTTTGTCAGGAAATAATGTGGCCCAGGGTAGCCTTGGTCATGGAGTAGATAGTGACACCTGCCTTTCTCTGCTGAGGTATTCACTGTGCATCAGGCCGCTCCATAAATCAATATGTGTTTCTTCCTCAGTTTTTCCTTCCAGTGATGACCTTGGAGTATAGCAGGTGACAGTCTCACTAAAGAGGAAAATGTGTGCATATATTTTAAGCTCTGGTCATTCTTGTTTCTTAGATCCCTGCCGGGATTCACTAGCAGGGAATAGCTTTTGGAATGCCCCAAGGTCTCACATTCAGTATTACGCATTGATACCAACCATGGGCACATGGTTCCCAACTTACTTCTGATTGTCAATTGTGCTTGCAGAGCCGAGCTACAGAGGCTTTCTGAAGAAAACACATCGTTGACAAATGAATTGGGAAGGATTCGGCAAGAACTTAAAGTTGCAGAAAGAACAAATGATGTACAGAGGTAAAGGCTTGTCCAGGTTCAACTTAGGACCTTTGAGCTTGTGACCCAGTTTTCACATAGCAGAATGAGTGGTTTCCTCTCAGTAAAGTGAGTGTAGAAGTTACTGAGATAGAAAGTGGGGCGTATTCTCAAATCAACCTCACTTTCCAGAAAGCCAAGAGTGGATGAACCTAATTGGTCTCTGACCATGACATGACACATATGTAAAGGGCCCTGGCCTACCTCCACATGCAGGCAGCCCCTCTCATACCTGAATGCCTGGTCTCAGACGTAAAAGGTAGAACACGTATGTATGTGGCAGCATTGACCACCCCACAGTGAGCAGCTGCTACACCCATCCTTCTTACCTCTGCCATCGTGGCATACCACCTTATTCCCTGTATGAAAGTACTCCGCATCACACCTGATGGTGAGGACAGGTGGACATAGTTTAGTACAGTGAAATGATCCTAGGGCCTTCCTAGACAAATACAATATCTATGTTCATGACTCAGTAATAATTTCAGGTGGACTTTTCACCACGGTTTATATTTGTATGTAGATATCGGCATTAGGGGTAGGTCTGGGCCCTAGGACACTGAGGCAGGAACAAGGGACAGGGAGTGGAGTGCTAACACTGGTCAGTGAGTTTTCACTGCTGTAGCCATATCCAAGGGCAGTCTGCCTTTTGATTTTTCTTCCAAATAAGAAGTTCAAGATAAAGTCAACTCTGACCTGCTGCGAGCATGGAGCATAGTATATGGAGTAGCCATGACGGTCAGAATATGGATGGCAGGGGAAGGGACCAGCGGGGATTTGCATCATTACAGTTCTGAAATCCAGGAGGTCTTCCCTTGAAACCATTTTCTCCTAAGTGTACTACCAGACTCCATTCCCAGCAGATCGCAGTGAGGGTAAGATGGTTTGTGTTTGTGTTGCTGGGTGGCTAGTTCCATACTTTGCTAAATCCGTAGTAATTTGCTTGACTAAGGATTGCCACGGAGAATGCTCCTTTTGTACAATCTGGCAAAATCTTGCAAGCGAAAACTAAACCCACTCTCATTGAGTCTGTAGAGGGTTTCTAAGACTGAATCGTTAAGGGGTGTGGGAGGCTATACCATTGACCTTGGCAGTTACCAGCACAAACCAAGGTGACACCTGGCTTTGGTTTCACCCTCCCTGCTGAAAATTTTCATTTCCGCCTCAAAAAGAGTCACCTGACGAATCCCATCTGACCCTAGACCAAGGATGGGACCAGCCTTGTTCGCATGTAAAATGCATTGGAAAGGGGATTATTGGAGATGCAGTTAGTTTAAAATTTGGCACCTTGTCTTTTGATCTCTCTTAAGTTCCATTTTTAATTTGTTCCAGTTTTTAATACTTTCTGCTTTCTTTTCTAAATGTTCTTGTCTGTTTTACTTTGTTATTGTTAGTTGTTTCTGTTGTTTTTAAAGTATGTTTTCCTATAGATGAAGTCCAGAATAGGTGCATCTATACAGACCCTAACTGGATTACTGGTTCTTTGGGAGTTTCACACAGTTGGTTAGAAGGAAATGGAAAGCTAATAACGACGAGTACAAGAATGAAGAAAATGTTCCAAAACTGATTGTGGTGATGATTATACAATCTTGATATGATTGAACTATTGAATTGTATATATGTGAATTATGTATCAATAGAACTTTTTTAAAAATTAAAGAATCGCCTGAGAACTTTGCTAAAATATTGATTGTGATTCAGTATATTTAGGTCAAAAATTCAAATTATCAACAGGGGTTGGAACTGGAATGAATCGGTTTGAAGTCCTAAGGGTAAACTTTCCTAAATTCTTCTGGCTTTAGGAGCTTGGGATCAAGATTGAACCATCACCACTATTATCAATCATAGCAGTAGCAGTAGTGTAGAGGGATCTGGGCCGTAGAATATGAGGGGAGGTAGGGGTGGGCCTTTTTGTCCAAGCCATGGTGGACTGTTACTAGAAGAAGAAAACACATTAATTGGCAATGATATTGTTAATTTTGCTTTTTCAACAGGAAAGAAATTGATATTTTAAAGAAAGAGAAATATCAGGCCTGCCTTGAAATGGAAATGATCAACAGTCAGGTTTAGTATTACCACCTGATGTGAAGCTAATGAACTTTTCTTTCTCTCTTTCTTTAAAAACTATTTTCGAATATTATAGAGGACTTTGTTCCTCAACGATTTCAGAATGCAGTAACTACCTCCCTTGTCAAAAATCAGAAAGTTCGTGTGGATACATTACTGCCGTCAGGGACACCCCATTTTGGTGCTGCCAGCCATCCTGATAATTCTTAGAATCACATATGGCATTTATATCATGTCTTCTTGTCTCTTTCTCTCGGTCTATTCTTTATTTTGGAGACCATGGCACTTTTGAATATTACATGCAATTGTTTTGTTCCGTGTCTTGAAGTTTGGGTTTGTCTAGTCATTGATAATAATTAGATTGAGATGAGGCTTCTTTGGCAGAAGTACAAGAGTAAGAGTTGTGCAGTCATCAGCACCATCAATGTCAGAACTCTTCCTTCTTCCACTCATTGTTAGCTTCCCACTTCCCGCAACCTTCCTGCCATGCCCCTAGCCAACTATCACTCCAGTTACTGTCTCTAGAGATTTACATAGCCTGGATTTCATACACAGAAAATCACACAAAGCACAAACAATGACAAAGCAAAACAGAGAAAAACCTCAACCAAAAGAAAATATAAAATGTTAGAAACTGCCACCAGTTAGAACCTCCTTGGGAATTCAGCCAGTCTCAGCCAGAATCTTAACAGTGAGACACACTTTCACATAAACTAACAAGTACTAGCAGACCCCTTAAAATCCCCGTTTTTAATTTATCAGAAAACCACTATAACCAGAACACCACTTATAATTATTTCTGTCACCTAAATCCTACTCATGTATTCCTATCTCCTATTCCTTCTACCCAGTCAGCTCTATCATTTCTTCCTCATCTCAACAGAATACAATTTCCAGCCCCTATCTGAACTTTCTCCACTAACCCAAAGAGCAAGTCCTGTCCCTCCCTCCTCCACCTACTCACACACAATCCAGAACCTTACATACCATCTACAGTTGGATCACTATGCCATGCAAACAACAGTCAGCAGTAGTAACCACAAAAAATCAAGATAAACAAAAGTCAACAACTGAAGATTACGCAACTTCATTGGAATACACAGAAAGTGAAGACCTTAAATTACCAGAAAGAGAATACAGGTGAATGATGTTTGTGACCATACAAGAGATTTGGGGATCAATTCTGAAAAAAGGAAGAAAGTGTGATACTAAAAACCTCACACCCCAAAGAAACCGAGAAACAAAACAATGAGATAACAGAATTAAAAAACATTGTATGAGAACTGAGCAATACCGGTGTTCATTGCAGCACAGTTTACAATTGCAAGGAGTTGGAAACAACCCAAATTTCCATCAACAGATGAATGGATTAAAAACCTATGGTACAGATGTGCTTTACATAATTGATGTATGTATGGATTGTGCTAAGAGTTGTATGAGCCTCTAATAAAATGATTTAAATAAAAACTATGGTACATACATACACTGGAGTACTACACATCACTGAAAAGCAGTGATGAATGCATGAAGCACCTTGCCACATGGGAAAAACTGGAGAAAATGATGCTAAACAAAGTAAGCCAAGCACAAAACACAAATACAACATGAGTCCGCTGAGGTAAACTTAAAAAAAATGCAAAAGGGACATAAGGAAAAAGCTACTGTATACAAACATTCCTGGGGTGGTAGTATGGCAGGGGCCAGACCAAATCCAGGGATACATATGTTAGACAATTAAAAAGGTTGGGGGGGGGGAAGAAAATGAAATAAATGGGTAGCTGGGGAACAGGGAACTAACCCATCCAAAGGGAGGGTCTTGTTCATATCGTCGCCGGGAAAGAAGGACCAGACTTCTACCCCATGCTCCAAGATGTGAATGCAACATACTGGAATGAAGCAAGGAACCAGTAGAGAGGTCTGAGGGGTTGGCCCCAATCCCAACTACATGGACAGCAGCCCTTGCCCCCAGAAGAAAGTACTTCAGAGGATAGCATTGAAGCTACAGCTCCGAGAGAGGGACATGTCTGATCAGAGCAAATCGAAGCAAATGAAGGGGGAGGAAGAGAGACTGGAGCACATCCTGGCCCACCAAGCCTTAAGGACAATATCCCCACTAAGAACAGCCAATGCACAGAGAGGACCATATGGCTGGTCCCACTATGAGACAGGACATCCCCCACTGACCCATAGCCCTATAGGGGACAACACTGGAGACACAGTGTGGGAATTAGACCGATCTGACCCCACCACACTGAGGCAAAACATGAAGGGCATGCAACAGAACAGCAAGGGAAGCAGAGCAAGGAAGTCCCGAGGCATTATCAAAAATAGACTTTGGGTTCAGAGCATGGCACCCCATCAGGCTCAATCAGCAAACACTCGCAAATGTCAACAAACAGACCTTGAACTATTGACAGGCTTTTCTTTTTTTTGTCATTTGTTTTTTGGTGGTGTTGTTTTGTTTTCTTTTGTTGCTTTGTTTTGTTCTGTCTTGTTTTTGTGTATATTATTATCTCTGCAGGTCTATCTAGATAAAATAGGTGGGATAAACAATCTGGAGGAGAAAACAATGGGACTGACAGTTCCAGGGGGACATGAGAGAGGGGAAGGTTGGGGAAAAGAAGTGGTTAACAAACCAAGGGACAAGAGAACAACAAGTGATCCAAAATCAGTGGTGAGGAGCGTGTAAGAGGCCTGGTAGGGCTTGATCATGGGTAATGTAACCGAGAGGAATTACTGAAACCCTAATGAAGGCTGAACATGAACAAGAGCAAAGTAAAAGGAAATAGAGGAAAGAACTGCAAGGCACATAGCATTTATAGAGCTCTAAATATAGGCATGTACATATGTAAATATATTTATATATGATGATGGAGAAATAGAACTATGCATATATTTATAGGTTTAGTATTAAAGTAGCAGATGGACATTTGGCCCCTACTCAAGTACTCTCTCAATGTAAGAACACTTGTTCTATTAAACTGGCATTCCATGATGCTCACCTTCCAGACACAATCACTGAAGGCAAATGTGGTGAAGAAAGTCAATGGTGTCGGCTATCAAAAAATATAGCATCTAGAGTCTTAAAGGTTCGAAGGTAAACAAGTGGCCTTCTAGGCCAACCAAAGCCCACATGGAAGAAGCACACCAGCCTGTGTGATCATGAAGTGTCAAAGGGATCAGGTATCAGGCATCAAAGAACAAAAAATAATATCATTGTGAATGAGGGGAGTGCAGATTGGGGACCCAAAGCCCATCTGTAGGCAACTGGACACCCCCTTACAGAAGGGTCACGGGGAGGAGATGGGCCAGTCAGGGTGCAGTGTAGCAATGATGAACATACAACTTTCCTCTATTTCTTAAATGTTTCCTCCCCACCACTATCATGATCCCAATTCTATCTTACAAATCTGGCTAGACCGGAGGATGTACACTGGTACAGAGAGGAACTGAAAACACAGGGAATCCAGGATAGATGAACCCTTCAGGACCAGTGGTGGGAGTGGCAATACTGGGAGTGTGGATGGAAGGTGGGGGTAGAAAGAGAGAACCAATTACAATGATCTACATATAACCCCCTCCCTGGGGGATGTACAACTGAAAAGTGGGTGAAGAGAGACGTTGAACAGTGTAAGACATGACTAATAATAATTTATAAATTATTAAGTGTTCATGAGAAAGGGGGGCAGGGAGGGAGGGTAAAAAATGAGCTCATACCAAGGACTCAAGTAGAAAGCAATGTTTTGAGAATGATGAGGGCAACAAATGTACAAATGTGCTGACACAATGGATGTATGAATGGATTGTGATAAAAGTAGTATGAGCCCCCAATAAAATAATTACCCCCAAAAAAGAACTGAACAATAGAATGGAAGAAAATGAAAATTGAATCTATGAACTTGAAGACAACCATGCAGACTTCAGCAAATGAGAGAAACAAACAAAAGAGTAAAATAATCTGAAGTAAACCTGAGGATGATGTGAGAAACCATGAACAGAAGTAATGAATGTCTTGTTTGGAATACTGGAACAGGAAGAAACAAACAAATCTACATATAAATTAGTAAGAGAATTTGTGGAGGAAATTTTCCCCAGTACTATAAAGGAGGAGATAATAACCATTCAGGAGACAGAGAGAACTCCAAGGAGGTTAGACCCGGGGGGTGGGGGTAGGGGACATGTATAGGAGGGCATCAGGACATATGATAGTCAAAATATTCAACTTCAAGGAAAAGGAGAGAATCTTGAGAGCAGCTAGAGAGGGAAAAAGTCACCTTCAGAGGTAATCAGATTGGAATAAGCTCAGAGCTCTCAGCAGAAAATATGCAGGAAATAAGAAAATGGAGCAACATAGATCAAACTTTCAAAGTAAAAACCTGCCAACCAAAATCCTGTATCCAGCAAAGCGATATATCACATATAAAGAAGAAATAAAGGTATTCCCAAACAAGGAAATAGTTAGAGAATTCATAAAAACAAAACCAGCATTGCCGAAAACACTAACCATATCTCTATGGTCAGAAAATCAACAGCACAAAAACATTATGAGATCGCCACAGTCCGTGCTTCTTTCCAGAAGTCAACACACTAAAACAACACCCAAAACAGTAGATCTAGACGGGAAACAAGGACATGAATAGATTCCTCCCTCCCAAACACAGATAATACAATATGATAGTAACTCACCTGCATTTGGAATTAATACCAATGAAAATCAATGGGCTAAATACCCCAGTCAAAAGACAGAGTAGCAGACTGGATTAGGAAACAAGATCCATCAATCTGCTGCCTTCAAGAAACACACCTCAAACTCACAGACAAAAACAGACTGAGAGTCAAAAGATGGAGAAAAAATTACTAAACCAATGACAATGAAAGGAAGACCTCACACAAATAGAAAACTACAAGCCAATATCTCTCATGAACATAGATTCTCAACAAAATCCTGGCCAGTAGAATTCAACAACATATCAAAATAATAATAATACTTCATGCCCAAATGGGATTCATACCACCATATAAACAAAATATAGAAGAACCAGATGATCATATTGATGGATGTAGTAAAAGCATTTGACAATATCCAACACCCATTCCTAATAAAAACAATAATTAAATATAAGGAAATTCTTCAATATACTAAAGTCCATGTCTTAATATCCAACAGCCAGTATCATACTGGATGGAGAAAAGCTGAAATCATTGCAATTGAAAATGGGAACCAGACAAAGATGCCCATTATCCCCACTTTTATTCAGCATTGTGCTAGATCCTAGCCAGAATCAAAAGGCAACAAGAGATTAAGGGAGTGCAATTGGGCAAAGAGAAATTAAGCTCTAGTTATTTGCAGATGGTATGATTTTATAGAGAGAGAAAAACCCAAGGTCTCCACAAAACCCTGTTGGAAATAATTGGAGCTTGTTTCAAATAAGCACCCATCTAAGTGAGATGCCAGTAAACTCACCTGGAAGAAGCACACGATCATCGATGATCCAAGGATTATCAATTATATAAACCAGATCTGAAGAAGGGCGTGCTGTCAGAGCTGAAATTTGTGAAATTCTGGTGTTCACAAAGCTATGGCTGACAGTGGGAGCCCAAAATACATGTTCAGGTTCTCCACAGGGAATAAGCCTCCAGTGGCCCCCCTCTGACTATCACTGAGGGATAGGAATAACCTGGTTATCAGGCAGCTGGTATTGGAAAGACGATTATAGTAAATTAAAATGATAAATAGGGCTTGAATGGTTAAAATCTTGTTATTTGAGCTCCCTTTAGATACACTTTGACTTTTATCTAGTTTTTAATATTTTCTGGGTTTTGCTGTTGTTTTCTAGATTAGGTCTTATCTCTGCTGTATTTTGTTATTTTGGTACCTTTCTTGATTCTCTGTTATGTATCTTTCTGTGTTTGGGGGTTTATCAAACCCAGATTGGGTGAATCTGTAGAGGTAATAACTGGAGTAAGAGTTCTTGGGGTGTATTGATGGGGAGGAAAGAGGTAATGGGGAGCTGATATCACGTAGTATGAAAAGGAAGAAATTGATTATATGCAGTAATTGCACAACGCTGCTTGATCTGATAGAGCTATTGGTATGATGTCTGGATTATGCCCTAATAAAATGATCTGGGAAAAACATAAATTTTAAAAAATCAATTTTCATTTACATCAGGGCTATCACATTTTTAACAAAACTCAAGTGAATATTCCCAAATTAATTAAGTTTCCCCACAAGTTTACAGGAATGCTGCTGCTCCACATAACACAATACTTTTTAGCGTTTTAATGAAGGTCGGGAAGACCTCAAAGATGAATTCAAGGCAAGTCACCTCAGAAGGCTTTGGAGACTCTCTTTCTGGGTTTCAAAGGAATCCTCTTTATATTTTCTCAAGGATGATCACAGAGACTTCTCAGGAAGACATCTGAAGAGAATGGAAAGCTGCGCTGGGGAGGAGGAAGAAGGACAGGAAAATGTACCACGGCGTGTGTTCTGTTACGGCGCCATACCTGCTCCTCCTGGAGGGTAGCAAGGACTGTCTGACGAGCTCCTCATTGGGAACGACCCATCCACCTGACGCAGCCTTATCTGCCTTCCACACTGCTCTGTGTTCCCAAGCTCAGAGGACATTTAAAACGAACATGATTTGCATCCCTTGAACATGACAAAACTCCCATTTGACATGACATAAATTGAAGAGTGAGAATTCTTTGGGAAATGAATAGAAAGATGAAAACACTTCAGAAGCATATAGGCATAGATAAAGATATGACATGAAACAGTAGCTTCATATTTTGATAGTTTTGTTTAATTAAGGTTTCTTTTTTTAATCATTTTATTGGGGGCTCATACAACTTATCACATTCCATACATACATTCATTGTGTCAAGCACCTTCATACATATGTTTCCATAATCATTTTTAACAAGTTTCTATTATAAAATGCTTTTATACTTACCCTTGTGTGTGCGTATTAAACCTACAAGATAAAAATGATATGATTCTGCTCATTGCTGAACCATAGGTATTCACACCAACGTGGGAATACCTTGGAACTGTGGTTGATCTCTCCCCTGAAAACTAATTGTTGTGAGAAAAAAAGAAAGGCAATCCAACAAAAATGTAATTTGATTCTTTTAAATTGTAATTTATTGAAAGATGCTCCTGACCAGTGGTTGACAGTAACTGAAATCTCTATGGTGAAAAACTGAGAAATTTTCTAGCAACTGTTGGAACACACGGCCATTTGTGTATACACCAAGAGGACATCTGTCAGACACTCTAATTTCCTGGCCCAGTGGTACTGAGAATATCAACAACTTACTGCCAGATAGATTTGGATATCAGGGACAGGTCAGAGGTCCTTTTGAAGAGATTCATATGCTTTAAGTTTCTTCCTCCCCCCCCCCTCTTAACACGATGTTTTAAATAACTTAGATAAAAGTGGGAGGCCTTCAGAACAGTGGTTTGAATGTTCTTAATGGTCTAGATGTATTCTCACTTCTTCTCAGGAATAAAGCAGAGTTCTCAACTTCAGCATCATTGCTGTGTGAGACTGGATAAGTCTGTATAATGGCTGTCCTATACACTGTAGGATATTTAGTAGCATTACTACATGTCAGTAGCCACCCCTACCTACCCCAATTATGACCATGAAAAATGCCTCCAGATGTTGCCACGTCCCACAGTGAGACAAAATTACCCCTCATTAACCACTGAAAGGATCTGCTGGGGCTTCGTTTTTGTTTTCAATCATTGTTTTACCCTTTTTTGCTCTAGAGTCAGAAATACAAGGATCAGTTATCTCAGCTCAACCATAGGATCCTTCACCTGGGTGAGGAGGCCTTTGTCCACAAGGCTCAAAATGAGAAAAATCAAGTACCCGTTCAGTTGCTGACACTGAAGATGGATCGGGCTGGTCACCAGGTGAAAGAGCAGGTGAGTGGGCAGTGCAGAGTGGGAATATGAGAGCAACAACTTAAAGATATGGAGACATACACTGCCCCACACATAGCCAGGAAGCCTAGGGGAAAAGAACATGGAATATCATAGTTTTTTATAAATCTGCTTTATTTAGAAGAGTAGCATAAAGGAATTAAATCTTAAAAAGAGAGTAAATTCCTACAACCTTTCTGAAAAGACAAGTTGAAAATATAGATAGCAAGAGCCTCAAGAATCTCATTATAAGAAGTGAAACTTCACTGTTTGCAAATAATATGATTTTATATATTGAGAATCCTAAAGGGTCCACAAGAGACTAGCTGGAAGTCATAGAGGAGTTTAGTAGAGTAGCAGTATACAAGAGTAACAATTGACTTCTTCTATACCAGGGATGGGGGTACAGAAAAAGATACCAAGGAATCAGTATCCTTTGCAAAAGCTGAAATACCTGGGAATAAACTTAACCAAAAACCAAGACTTGTACAAAGAAAACTATAGAACATTACTATAAGAAGCCAACCGGGATCTACACAAATGGAAGCATATTCCGTGTTTGTGGATCAGAAGACTCAGTATTGTGAGAATGTTGATACTATCTAAAACAATCTACAAATAAAATGCATTGCCGATCCAAATTCTAACATCATTCTTCAAAGAAATGGAAACACTGATTATTAACTCCATATAAAAAGGGAAGAAACCCAGGATAAGCAAAGAACTCCCCAAGAAAAAGAACAAAGCAGGTGATCTCACATTACTTGACCCCAAAACCTACTTATACAGCCACAGTTGTCAAAACAGTCTGATACTGGTATACTGATACATGCTCCCTGTCACTAGCCACCCAGGAAATGCGAGTCAAAATGACCATAAGATCCCACCTAATGCCCATAACTAGCCCAATTAAAAAAAACCAGAATGTGAAAGGGAGGATAGGGCGGAGGTAGGGGGAGAAATGAGGAGCTGATGCCAAGGGCTCAAGTAGAAAGAAAATATTTTGAAAATGATGATGGCAACAAATGAACAAATGTGCTTGACACAATGGAAGGATTACAATAAGTTGTACAAGTCCCCAATAAAATGATTTTTCAAAAGAAACAGAACAACAAATGTTGGAGAGTGTGTGGTGAGATAGGAACTCTTATCCCCTGCTGGTGGACTGGTAAATATGTACAGGCACTCTGGAAGGCAGTATGGCGATACCTAAAACAGATGGCAACTGAACTACCATATGATCCAGCAATACCATTGCTGGTTTGTACCCCAAAGAAATAAGAAGCAGATCACGGACAGATGTTTCCCTCCCCTATGGTCATCACAGCAGAGTTCATAGTAGCAAAAAGCTGGTGGGTGGGCAGGAAGAAGCTGGAAACAGCCTACATTACCATCAGTACAAGAGTGGATAAAAACTCTGGTACATACATACAATGGAATAGATCCCTAAAAACAGCAATGAAACACCTCAAGTTGTAGAGGCATCTGGAAGATATTATGCTGAGTGAAGCTAGTCAAGCACAGAAGGATAAACACTGTGTGAGTCCACGATAATAGGAACATGCAGCAGAACGGGCACAAGTTCAAGTGTGCAGGCCATCCAGTCGTCTGGCTGGGGACCAGGCAGGCCGCTAAAGACCAGGCAGGCCACACATCATCTGCTCAAAGTAAGTATCATGTAGGTCACTTGGCCGAAGGTCACCTCATGAGAGCTGGAATCAGATGGATGGGGTGGGGTTGATGCTGGTCCCTGAGAGGTAGCCATGTGGATTTGGGGTGAGGTCTCCCAGAGAGGGAATCAGCCCTGTCAGAGGAATGGGGCTTACTGATGCGAGGGGCAGCACAGGAAAGAAGAAAGGCAATGGTCAAATTTGGGGGAACATAGGTGCATGCCTGTTGAGGGGAGAAGAGGGAGGGCTGACATTGTGGGGGGAGGGGTGTCCAGTGAGGTTGCTCTTGGGAGGACCTGATGCAGAGGGGTTAAGTGGAGAGCAAATGCTTTGAGAGTGATTAGGGCAAAGAATGTATGGATGTGCTTTATACAATTGATGTATGTATATGTATGGATTGTGATAAGAGTTGTATGAGCCCCTAATAAATTGTTTAAAAAATAATAATAAATTTTTTTAAAGTTGTATGAGCCCCTAATAAAATGATTTTTTAAAATACTCTAAAAAAAGAAACCAAACTTGACCAACAGCTACCATGGGTGAAGGGGAAAGATCTGTTGCTTTGGGAGCATTGAGTTTCTGTCACTGTGGTCGATAGTTTGAAAAAGGATAACAATGATAGTTGTACAACATGAAGAATATTATTGAGCCTCTTCTCGCTCTGAATTATACAACTAGAAGTTGTGCAATTGGAAAATATTTCTGTATATTTGTGCCACAGTTAGAAAAAAATAAGTACATGAATTACAATGAGTACAAGGAAGAAGAAAAAGGTTTTGAATTAAATATTGTAACAATTGGACAACTTTTCTTGATCTGATTGAATTGTATGACGTGGGTGAAATGCTAATACAACTGTTTTAAAAGATGTGATGCAAAACAATAATATGGATTATTCGGGAGAACATGATGCTGAGTGAAATTAGTCAATCACAAGAGACAGATATTGTATGAGACCACTACTGCAAACGGTTTTCATATTGAAAAATAAATAACGAGATAGAAAGAAACTCCATGTGGTTACAGATCAGATCAGGTTTTCTGGGATGTTAGAATTACAGAGTCAGATCATGACCAAGAAAGCCCCATGGAGCACTTCGACTCTGACAAATACATGTGTTGCCCTGAGTTAGAACTAACTCCACAGCATCAGTTTTCGTTATTAACTGCTGTCTCTTGTTCCCATTCAGGATGACGCTTAGGGTTGCCCGTAGGCATGCCCTGTACCCAAGATTAAAGTTTCATGCAGAATAATTTCACTGCCCTTAAAATTCTCTGCTCCACCTGTTTGTTCCTCTATTGTTCCTTGAACTCCTGCTAGTCGCTGACCTTGTTTCTGTCTCTTTAATTTTGCTTTATAATTGGAATCATGCATTATGTAGCTTTTTCAGACTGGTTTCTTGTACTTAATAAGTACTTAAGTTTCCTCCATATTTTTTTCATGGCTTGATGGCTCATTTATTTTTTTTGCTAGATAATATTTCCATGATACAGATATGCTCGTTTGTTTAGCCATTGACCTGTTGAAGGACCTCTTGATTACTTCCAGTTTGGGGCAATAATGAATAAAATTACGATAAATATTTGTATGCAGGCTTTTATGTGGATACAGATTTTCAACTCATTTGAGTAAATACCTAGGAACACAACTGCTAAAACATATGACAGGCCTTTGGAATAGTGGTTACATTACCAGATAAGTATTGGACTGCTGACAGCGAGATTGACAGTTCAAATCCACCAGATGATCCGAGGGAAAAAGATAAGCCTATCTATTCCCATAAAGAAATCCTGTCAGAAACTCTATAGAGGGACGCTGTGAGTCAAATTGGCTTGATGGCATTGTTTTTGTTTTTTTGTAAGCCTATGTAAGAAACTGCCACTGTCGGATTCCTATGCAAAACACTACGCCCTGCGCCACACCTATACTCCTGACAGAGCTTGTTAGCATCCCATGTTCAGACAGAGGCTCGTAGCTAGTAACTTGTAGATGTGTACATTTCGCCCAAATACCATTTTAAATGTCTTGAAGTTAGTTCTTTTAAAACATAATTTTTTGATTGGTAACCTCCTTTTGTCAGGAAATACATGAAAAACAACTTAATACCACAGAAAAGCAAGTGGATAAAGTGGAAATGATCTTAAAGAATATGGAAATGCTTCTACAAGAAAAAGTAGATGAGCAGAAGGACCAGGTGAGTGATAAGTTCTTGTCATTTCCTCACAAACATCTTATATCTGCACACTTCTACCTCCTGGGTATTCACACAGCTGGTGTAGTAAGAGACTGTCTGGTCACAGACTCCGAGAGGCCATGTTCATTAGTTACCCCTCAGACTGAGCCTCAGTCAACACCTTATACTTGAACATGAAGTAATTTTCCACAGGATTCATAATTAATAGCAGTCAATAAAAGATTCTATTATATATATAAAACTAGCTTGTTTATTGTACTTATTTTCTTTTGGGTATCATTTTAAGGTTTCTTTTTTGAGATGGCCACATAACCTCAGGAAGGTTATGGATTTATTCATGCATCCTTCATTCAGCACATTGCCTACTGAGCACCTACTGTGTAGGAAAGCATTTTTCTAGGTAGACCTGAGATAAATAAGCCCTCATGGAACTTAAATTCTAGAGCTGATGAGAGCTAATAATAAGATTGTAGTTGGCCAAGGGCTTTGAAGAAAACACATTTTCCTGGACTGTAGAGTCAGGGTGTTAGGGGAGACTATACTGCACAGATAAGGTATCTGAGCAGCCCCTTAATCATGACCTAACATATATGAGTGGGTAAAAAAGAAAAACAGGAAAACTCCACTCTGTGGAGCTTTCATAGGATGCATTGTTCCTACTAGCTGAGCATCGAGCAACTTGTTCTGAGTTAGTGCACCCAGCGGCGTCACCTGGGAAGGTTCTCTGGTCACAGTGAATTTTTTCATAAAAGCAGTTTTGCTCACACCTTGTTTTTTGTGATGGCTCATTTAAGAGAACTGCGTGTGGCTGTGAAAGTTTGCTTTCTGCTCCAGAAAAATGTCACAGAAACTGTTGTGATGTTGAATACAACTTACAAGGATAGCACTCTGAAAAAAACTCAAGTGTACCAGTAGTTTTCTTATTTCCAAAAAGGTAAAATGTCGATCGATAACAAACCTTATTCTGGATGTCCATCAACTTTCCAAACAGACAAAAATGTCCAAAAAATTCATCCACTTTTGCTTGAAGACCAATGATGGACCATTAAAAAGATGGGGAAGTTATCGACTATCTTGGAGCTTAGTTCAGTGAAGTTTAACAGAAGATTTGTGACAGGCCACCAAGAAGGAGTGTCAACTGGAAACAAGTCATTCTTGGAAAGAACAACTCTGAAGTGATCCAGACTTTTCTCAAGGTCATTACTGGTGACAAGCAAACTTCAGTCAAGCCAGGGGAAGACACCGTCATCACCTTGCCCAAGAAAAACTCGTCAAGTGAAATTAAAGATCAAGATTATGCTCATTTGATTTTTTTGATGTCCATAATATAGTGCATTTAGAGTTCCTTCCACTAGGTCAGACTGTTAATCAAACTTTCTATTTAGAGGTTTTGAAAATATTGTGTAACAATGTGCAACAAAAAAGACCTGATTTGTGGCAGATGGGGGACTGGTTTTACCATCATGACAATGCAACTGCTCACATGCCATCTCAGTGTGCCAATTTTTGACAAGAAACAGCATGCCTCTCTTGTCCCATGCACCTTACCTGACTTCACTCCATGCAACTTCTTTGTGTTTCCACCAATGCAGAGGAACATGAAAGGACAGCTAGTTGATGATATAGAAGAGATGAAGCAAAAAAATGAGAGAGGTGCTGTCAGCCGTCCAAACAGCTGAATTTAAAGAAAAAAAAAACAATGTTTCCAAGAATGGAAGCGCAGAATTGACAAATGTATTAGGTGTAATGGAGAGTACTTTGAAGGTGATAAGGTTGTTTTGTAAAAAAATTTAAATACAAAGCTTTGAAACAAAATTCCAGGTTTTCGGGGTACCCCATCGTATACCTCAAGTAGAAAACAGATTAGCATTGGGGGAAGCATGTTGCTCACTGGTGGAATATCACATGTGTTGTACTTGAGAATCCTTCCTGACAGGTGCTAAATACCGGTAACATTTCCTGATCACCAGACAGCCATAAATAGGCACCCACACACTTACACTTCCCTGTTCGTGGTTGTGGGAAAATAGTCTCGGCCCTGTAAAAGGTTTTGCTCTACCGAGTGCCAGGCACCATGCCTGTCACTGTTCTACTGTTCCTTTACTTCCTCCTGTCCCTCCCCTACTCCTCTTAAGTCCCCTTTCTCCTCTTCTTTCCATCCTGCCTTGCTCTTTTTTATTCCCCCACTCACTGGGAGCCCTCCTTGCCATAAGTATGTAAGCCCATTGTAAAGAAGCCTGGCCCTCTGGCCTAGCCCTCAGCCCTCCTCTCTGCTCTTTAAATGCCCTTCAAAGACTCTGTGCTCACAACCCTGCTTCTCTCCCTTCCATGCTCCTCTCATGGCTCAGCCACTGTTCGTCCCCCCTGCCTGGGTCTACACCTAATTCGCAGCACAGCTTTCAGAATGGATATAGACTCCAAGCACTCGTACCCCACTGATCTCACTCTGGTCCACACCCCCTCACTTTATGCCCTCTCTCTGGCCTTCCTGGTTCTGCCTTGCATACCGGCCTTGATTTCTTCTTAGCACAGGCGCTGCAATACCTCTGAGATCTCAGCTCGCCGCGCCTCACACCTTCCCATCTTCTTCAAAGTAAAAGTCAACCTTGTCACGGTGTCCTTTAAGGCTCTCTTAGATTTAGTGTCCACTCCTGCCCTGACTTCCTGTCTATGTTTCCTCAGGAGCACACACCTTCAGCTATGGTGGCTGCCTGCTGCTACCTAGTCACCCGAGGCCCTGACCAGCTGCAAGGTCTTTGTAATCTCTCTTCTTGCTACCTGGTGTTCACATAGCCCCTAGATTCCTAAACTTACTTGGCCTACCACCCCTTTTTACAGGAAAAAAAATCACTCATTGTCCACCTGACCATTAAAATCTTTTGTACTATTGCCCCTAATTCAGGATACGGTTTGGGTGTCTGCTTGTGTAGCGCCCCTGGATGCTTTGAGGCCCAGACATCGTCACTGGACTGTTTCACTGCTACCCAACGGGCAGTACTGCCCCCTTTGGGAAAAACTGGGATAGTCTCTGGACTCTCATTTTACTCAGAACTCCGTTCACATGTCATCTTACAGGAACAGCCTCGGGGTTTCTGTAGACAAGCAAAACCAGTAAAACATGTATGTAAATATATTGAGAAAATTGTACTTCGTGACTCACACACATGGGGGGGTTAGCACGTCCCATATCCATGGGTCCAGTGGCAACTTGGAGACCTCTGCTGGTTCATGGGGTAGCAGAGGAACAGATGTCTGCAGGTTTATGAACTAGAACTGCAGGCCAGGCGTTAAGCAAAAACATAACAAAGAATCGAGACGGCTAACCACGATGACAAAATACAACAGAAATAAACCCCCATAGTTTTAACTGTTCGAGATTTTAGCTATTCAAGTCAGAGTTATCATTTTAATTTCCTATAGTCATCTTCAGTACTCTCATCTGGTAACCAGGTTCTTCCCATTCCTCAGTTTCATCGGAAAATCACTGGAGACTTATTCGCTGAGTAGCTCCTGCAAATGTATTTTGGCCTTCCGCTCTCATCCATTCCCTTCTGAAAACCAGAATCTCGCCTGCTAAGCTTTGATACTATTCCCTTCTTCCGATTTGGATTATATAATTTACAATCCATGGATAACAGATGTTGGTGTGCTTCTTCCATGTGGATTAGTTGACATCTCACTTAGATGGCTGCTTGTTTGGAAACAAGCCTTTAAGATCCCAGATGCTGTTCTGTCTGATTAGTGGGGCACCATCTAATTTCTTCACCAATGCTACCCTTAAGGGACCTGATCTCATTCAAGAACTTTTTGAAGCCCCCTTGTATTCTTGACCTTGATAGCTAAAGGTACACTGCTTCTGACAGGTATCAAGAAAAAGACATTGATTAAAGCAATAGCTATGTGCTGTCTTCCAGGAAATGTACTAATGTGCTCAAGCAGTGAAACCACATCTGGATTAGCAGTTACAATCAGAGCCACCACTGGTTAAGTTTATATCAATTCACTGTCACTCTCTTAAGATCCTTTTTTTTTTTTTTTTGCACAAGACAGATAGGTAAGTTGAATGAGATTGTGGTGGAAATCATCCCCCTCCATTCTTCAAGTCTTTATGGTGACATTAATCTCTGCAGGTTCTCCAGCAATGTAATACTGCTTTTGGTCTAATATTTCTTTGAGGAAAGTTCTAATGGCTTCCACTTGGCCTTTCTTACTGTAATAACCCTTTCTCCATGTGTCAGGGATCCAAAATTCTGCCAATTGCATATTCTGGACCTGGAGAGATTATTACAGGATTATTTCAGAGACCACTGTACCCACTGTTGGATAGGCATGAGCTGACATTTGGGCCTCCTAGAATGAGTGTCAGTTTAGTGCCATAGGGATCCTTTGAGAAATATTAACTATCTATATTCTGACAGTGTAGTGGATTTCTACCTCAGAGGATTCATAGGAGTTGTGGGCCTATACACTTGCTCATCTTGGAATTGATAGAGCCCTCTAAGCATCCCCTGCATGTGTGGGTATGTCCATCTTGATAAATCTACTCTAACATTCCAATTTACTTCAGCTTTTAGATCCCTTTTCCAGTATATAAAAGCAATTCAACTTCATTCAGTATAGGCCACTTCATAGTCCTCATTGTCGTTCCGCAACAATGTAACTACTAGGTACTTTTCTGACGCCGTGAGCTGAAACATCGAATGAAGACTTGCCACTTGGCAGGCTCATAGCACTACACTCAGACTGACACAGTTCCCACACCTAATCCCGAGGCCTTTGTTTCTCCTTGTGTTCAGTAGGAAAAGCAAGCAGACTCTGTCTGGAGTATGCCATACCTCCTCCTGGGCCACACTTTATGCCTCAAAGAAGTCGTGTCACGGGACAGTGGACTTCACACTAGTTATTGCTCTAAAAGCAAAAAGTGCATCTTGCAAAGCATTTGCCTCATACAAAGATTCCTGGGACACAGCTGTGGGACTATGGTCAGATGAGGATAAGAGGGCTGATTTTACTCTCGAAGGTGATTCAGGCAAAGAAGGTGGGTTAATCCCTTCAGATGGGGGCAGGAGGCTGGTCCTTCTGAAAATAAAAAAAGGTAATTCAACAATAAGGGCTCCATGTCCCTAGCTTGATCCTTTTATTGTCCACATTTTCCCATCTCAATTTTCAGGATCTCACATCTTCCCCGTCAAACCTTTCAACATAAGGGATTCAGTTGATGGTGTAATTAACTATTCTTCAGCTAGGACTCAGGAATGATGGTGGTGTGTGGGTTACAAACTGGACTGTTAGCTAAAGGTCAGCGATTTTAAAAGCACCAGCCACGCCCCAGGTAAAAGATGAAGTTTGTGCTCCGATAAATATTTATAGCCCCCAGAGCCCTCGAGGACATTCGATTTTGGCTTGTGCAGTCACTGTGCATTGCAGCCAACTCAGTGGTAGTGAGGATAAGACTCTGGATGGGTTTTCAGCAATCTCAACACTGCTACAAGAAATAAGACTTTATTTCAAGACCCAAATAGCAACTTTCAGGTCCTTTATGTACTGCTTGAGCCAGGACTTTGAAGCTCTGGACTCATCATTTTCTCTTTCCGCGTTGTGTATCTGAAAGCTGAACCAGCCAGCTTCACTATGCTTGTGGGTGTAACAAAAATGTTGAAAGATAATAATGAAATAGTAGTCACTCACAGCATTGTCTCTCACAGATGTTTGATCTAATGGTGGGGATATTATGCTTGTCTTTATTGCCACCTCATGCCATGGATAACTATGCCTCTTTACTATTGGAAGTGGAGCAATTAGTACTTTTAAATCCAGCCAGACTTGAGAATAAGTTCAGAAAGCATGCTGTAGTGGAGTTAACAAACCCAGGGACAAGAGAACAACAAGTGCTCCAAAATCAGTGACGAGGATGGTGTAAGAGGCCTAGTAGGGCTTGATCAAGGACAATGTAACTGAGCGGAATTACTGAAACTCAAATGAAGGCTGAGCATGATAGTGGGACAAGAGAAAAGTAAATGGAAATAGAGGAAAGAACTACAAGGCAAAGGGCATTTATAGAGGTCTAAGTACAGGTGTGTACATATGTAAATATATTTATATATGATGATGGGGAAATAGATCTATGTGCATATAGTTATAGATTTAGTATTAAGGTAGCAGATGGACATTGGGCCTCCACTCAAGTACTCCCTCAATGTCAGAACACTTTGTTCTATTAAGCTGGTATTCCATGAAGCTCACCTTCCTGACATGATCGCTGAAGACAAATGGGTACATAAGCAAATGTGGTGAAGAAAGCTGATGGTGCCCAGCTATCAAAAGATATAGCATCTGGGGTCTTAAAGGCTTGAAGGTAAACAATTGGCCATCTAGCTCAGAAGCAACAAAACCCACATAGAAAAAGCACAACAACCTGTGTGATCATGAGGTGTCGAAGGGATCAGATATCAGACATCAAAGAACAAAAAATCCTATCATGGTGAATTAGGGGAAGTGCAGAGTAGGGACACAAAGCCCATCTTTAGGCAACTGGAGATCCCCTCACAGAAGGATCATGGGGAGGAGACAAGCCAGTCAGGGTGCAGTGTAGCAATGATGAAACATACAACTTTCCTCTAGTTCTTAAATGCTTCCTCTCCCTCCCCCGCCATCATGATCCCAATGCTACCTTACAAATCTGGCCAGAGGATGTAGACTGATACAGATAGGAAATGGAAACACAGGGAATCCAGGATGGATGAACTCCTCAGGACGAGTGGTGATACCGGGAGTGTCAAGGGAATGTAGAATAGAAAGGGGGAACCAGTCACAAGGATTTACATAAAACCCCCTCCCTGGGGGACAGACAACAGAAAAGTGGGTGAAGGAAGATGTCGGACAGTGTAAGACATGACAAAATAACAATTTATAAATTATCAAAGGTTCATAAGAGAGGGGGACTGGGGAGAGGGGGGAAACAAGGAACTGATGCCAAGGGCTCAAGTAGAAAGCAAATGTTTGAGAATGATGATGGCAACAGATGTACAAATGTGCTTGACACAATGGATGATTGTGTGGATTGTGATAAGAGATGTAAGAGTTCCCAAGGAAAGTATATAACTAAAAAAGAAAGAAAGCATTCTGTGTTGGGCCGGGTTGACTAGAGAAACAAATCCAGAGATACTCATATATGTATAAGAAAAAGTTTTATCTCAAGAAGTAATTATGGATCAATAAAACATTCCATCCCAGTCCAGCTCTTCAGTCTATAAGTCGCTCTTCAGACTCATTAAGTCACATGCAATGATGCAGAATGCAGGACAATCACAGGCCAGTGGGTGTAGTTATGTGGATCCAACTGACCGTATCGTAGTGCTTGCAGCAGCCAGGAAAGTGAAGGCACAGAGAGTGGGGGAGGTGCCCAGGACCCTGCTTATGAGAAAGTCTTGCCCACAGAGAGTCACCATCAGGGTGTGACCTGATTGACAGACTAAACTCTACCCTTACACTTTCATATATCTTCAAGTTGACATGAAATGATGTAACTACCACTTATTCTTTGAGTTTTGTTCTTCTAGAATCACTCTTGGTGCCAAATAGCTAAGTCTGAGTTCTCGAGAGGGGTGCATCAATGAGATGCACACATACATACATATAAAGAGATTTGCTGCATGGTAGGGGTTTATGCAGTTGTAGAGGTTGGCAAGTCCCAAACCTACCGTATGTGTCCAGTGGAAGCTAAGGATTTCTGATGACTTGTGGGGTTGTAGGACTGGTGAATCCACGACCTGCTGGTTAGGCTGGAGACTTCTTCAGGTTTATAACACAGGAACTGCAGATCAGGCAACTAGAGTGCAGGTCAAGAAAGAGAGCAAACTTTGCCACAACTTCCACTTCGATAAAGGAAGCTGGCCACACTCCCGAGGCAATTTCCCTTTCAAATGATTGGCTGTTCATATCAGATCACAAAAATGAAAGTTGATTCCATTATGAAAAAGCACCTGTCAGACTGATAAGAATCATAGTCTAGTCAAATTGAGGTTTACATTAGTCGTTACAGTTCCCTCAACCAACTAGCTGCACCCCTCTTGCTCCTTGCTTGGTTTTCTCAGCACTTCCCCCATATGGCATACTAAGTTTGGTTCTCATTAGCATATGTGGCGCACAGCCCAGAGACTCCGTTCACCACTGCTTCGCTAGTGCTAGAGCAAGACCTGGCATGTGGGCGCTTACTGACTATGTTCTACAAGTGAAATTTGGTGTTGACTGGACCCCATGCTGGGATTCTTGTGCCCTTGTATTTTGAATGAGGTCATTGCTAGTGTTTCCTGTCATTCACATCTGTGAAACCGTATGGGTTTGGCAGAAAGCTCAGACCCAGGAAACAGCAGTGGGGGTCAGGGCCACAGTGATTCCTAGGGCAAGGGGCAGTAAAGAACCAAAAATTGTTGTCATTCTTTGCAATTCATTATTGTATCGTACAATAGCCTTTCTGAGAACTGTTGATTTGTGACTCTTGGGTCTTCCAGTTAAACTGATTCCCACAATTTCCCGTAAATTTTCTCCAGTACATAATTCATCACACCCTCAGTTGGAGGTCTCACTTCAGGGTAACAAGAAGTGTCATACACGCAATAATTTTGTTATATCCTTAAGAACCTAAAGTTATCATTTCAACGACCGTGGAATGAACAGGGTCGGGAGCATGTACCCCTTCCCTGCACTCACAGTAATGGGTGGCTCTCTTCCCTCTCTAGTTTGAAAACAGCGTGATGTCCAATTTGCTGCTCAAGGAGCTTTATGTGGAGAACGCACACCTGCTAAAAGCCCTCCAGGTTACTGAAGAGAAACAAAGAGGAGCTGAGAAAAACAGCCTCATCTTGGAAGAAAAACTCAGAGCTCTCAACAAATTAATCAGTAAAATTTCTCCGGCATCCCTCTGTGTGTAAAGACTGCTTGCTTTCTTGGAATTCATTCTGAAAAGGAAATCTTAAAACCTGAGCCACTGTGATGCCTTAATCACTTGCAGGTTATTGGCCATGGTCCTCAGAAACAGGGCGACTGTGGTGTCTGGCTCGTTCCAGCAGCATCTGCTCTGTGCCAGATCCTGGGAACATACACGTGTTGGACAAGAGCACATTTTTATAAAACTCCCAATTTTACCACTGGGAAAACATGATGGAAACACTTGGTCAGGCCTGACAGAGAAAGTGGGTTAAGATAATGCAGTTCCAATACTGCGTTTTCGACTTAAGCTCTCATTGCCATCGAGTCAATTACAATTCGTAGTGACTTTGGCTTCAAAGATTAAAATGTAAAGTAGGGCTCTAGACAGCTTTATCATATTTTTCCTTTTAAATTTCATTTATGTTTTCTTAAGCAGACACACAACAAAACATACATCACTTCAGCAGTTTTTAATGTATACAGTTTGCTGATACGGATTATATTCCTCCGGTCTGTAGCCATTTTCAGCTTTTTTGAGTTGTTGCTCATCTGTTAGCATAAATTCACTCCCCTTAGAGTTCCAGGGGAGTCCAGGTGGCATGGTGATGACAGCGCTGGGCTGCTAGCCACAAAAGCAGCACTTTAAATCCAACAGACTTGGGAGAAAGACATGGCTGTCTGCTCCCATGAAGAGTTGCGGTCTCAGAAACGCACAGGGGCAGGTCTACTCGGTCCTGTAAGGTCATTGTGAATCAGAATTGATTTCATGGCAGTGTGGTTGGCTTTGTTTTTTTGTTTAAAGTCCCAGGCAAATACTTCAAGTTGTTTTCCATTTTATTCCACATACATAGTTGTTAAAAGATCATCAAGCTCAAAGCAGACTTTTTTTTTACTAGTTAAGCCAAACTATTACTTGGTTTCAAGAAGACATTATGGTACATTTCTGGTTTAAGGCAATAGTTTTAGGAGGTCAGCCACCCTCCATGCCTCCAGAAAGTTGGGAATTGTGAGAATTTTCTATTCTTGTCTGTATTTTTGCCCCATTTTGTTCAGGATCCTTCTCTGAACTCTTTGATCAAAATGCTCAGCAGTGGTAGCCAGGCACCATGCAGTTCATTTGGACTCGTGACAAAGGAGGGCATTGTTTATGGAGGCAGCTAATTAGCCATGCATTCCAGAATCCTACTCTATTCGATTCTGTTGTTCCACATGAATCGACACCAACTGTGCCTGACAACTGAAGGAGGAGGTAGAACAGAAGCACCAAACATGTTAATAAGCCAAATAATGGTATGTCCCATGAAACCATTACCCTGAACCTAAGAGCTTTACTGTCTGGTTATTCAGCTCTGTCCTCTGTTACACTTCCCAATGGCTGCTGAGTGCAGACTTTCCAGAAGGGCTTCCCTCTGTAAGCAGAGTGTCCTCTAGACAATAAAGGAGAGGACTCTTGTTCGTTTGGAACCACTTTACCACATGTAAATATTGGTACTGTGGTTACACCTGTAGGCTTGTATTTATTGTACATTAATCTTTTTTTCATTGGAGTGTTTTTGCACTGGGAATTGAACTATATGTTAAAAAAAGATAAAAATATAGTTTTATACCAAAATTGATGGTCATTTGTTTATCTGAATGTACTACTGTAATGTGAAATGAGTCACTGTATTTGCAGTTTTTCAATTAAAAAATATCTATATTTCAATTTTGTCCTTTGTTCTTCAATTATAAAATATCTCAAATAATTAGAAAATACAGTTTTAGGAGAAAACCCATATACCCATCAACTAGATACATTTAATATAATATTTTGAAATTTTTCTTTTTAAAAGATATAAAATATTTTAGATAGAGGTGAAGGTCGTATTCTATTGATTGCAACCTTTTACTCGTCCTAAAGGCACGCACTATCCCAAAGATGGTAAGTAAGTCTCCTGGTCTCTTTGTACATTTATTATATATGCATTATATAGTCTTGATTAGTGTCCACTCTTTTACTTTTGCATGTATCCATTGCAACGGCTAAACAGAAACTCACAGACAAAATGCGTGATGAAAGAATTTAATAACTCAATAAGTTATAGTGCCAAGAGAAATGCTCAGGGTAGGTGTTTAACAGGACACATTACAGAGTTTCAGGTATGCTAATAAACACCCGAAGTGGCATACAACTCTGCTATGAGCCTCAACCCAAAGACATTCAGCTCAGGCTCTGGTCAAACCCAGGTCAGCAAACCCAGGTCTCCGAATTAAGTGCCCAGACTGAAGGACCAGGAAAACGTCAGTCTTCACAACCTAGAAATTGAAAACATTGTTCGGCACCCAGCTACCATGACCAAGTGTTATGAAAAGGATCACAACAGAAGGTTCTGTCTAGAGTGGGGGAGAAGTTAAGAACATAACCCTAAAGGATGCCAGGTTTACTGATCGAACAGAGATAGGCAGGACCTCCAAGATTTGCACTCTTCCCCTGCAGATCGGGAACTGAACTCAAATGGTACATTGACGGTATTGCTGCAATTATTGGGTTGAATCAGAATGCATATGAATTGTGGTAAATGATGTAAAAATATCACCTGATCTTTTGAGGGCAGGCCAGGTATGAGTGATAGGCTTTTTCACTGGGGTCAAGGAGGGGAGCCAAGCCCTTCTTTCAAAAGATATTTTTAATTAAAAGTTTCTTTTTTCATATAACACTGTTTAGGAATGAATAAAATGTAGCACAAAACCTGTCTCTTTCAGCCCTGCCATGTTCCCAAACATGCTCCGCAGTGTTCCCCTTGCTCATATGATAAATATGATTATATCTATCCATACTTGTTTTATGAAAAATGCTTACACTGTACAAGTTGTAAAGCGGTCCTTCAAAAATTAAGGACTGTAAAAATTGTCCTTCAAAAAAAAGTTAAGTATTCTAAGATAAAAGCTGAGCGTTCATAGCTATTAGACTCCCATACAAGAAAACTTAAAGCCAGTCCTCCAACGTGAGAAATGTGAAGGAATGATACTAGAAAGTCACTCAAAGTTGAACACAAAAGGGAAAATGATGAGAACAAATGTACAAATGTGCTTGAAAATTGATATATTTATGGATTATACAAGTTATACAAGCCCCCAATAAAACTATTTTTTAAGTTGTACGAGCCCCCCAAAAACTGATTTAATAAAAAAGAAAGAGCTAGATCTGGAAATGGTGGAATGTCACCTGGCTTATATTCTTTTCTTATTTTTTGTACAATGACTATATTCCTTTCTCTCTTTTTTAATCATTTTACCACAATCCATATCTACACCCATTGTGTCAAGCACATGTGTACATTTATTTCCATCATCATTCTCAAAATACTTTCTTTCTACTTGAGGCCTTGGTATCAGCTCCTCATTTTTCCCCTCCCTCCCCACCCCCTTCCCTCATGAACCCTTGACAATTTATAAATTACTATTATTTTGTTATGTCTTACACTGTCCAACATCTCCTTTCACCCACTTTTCTGTTGCCTGTTCCTCAGGGAGGGGCTTATATTGTAGATCCTTGTAATCAGTTCCTCCATTCTATCCCACCTTTCCTCCACCCTTGAATTATCGCCACTCTCACCACTAGTCCTGAGGGGTTCATCTGTCCTGGATCCCCTGTGTTTCTTTCTGTACCCGTGTACATCCTCTGGTCTAGCCAGATTTTAAGATAGAATTGGGATCATGATAGTGGTGGGGAGGAAATATTTAAGAACTAGAGGAAAGTTGACTCATCCTTCCCTGTGGTCCCTCTGTGGGGAGATTGTTCCACTATCTACAGATGAGCTTTGGATCTCTGCTCCAGCCCTCTCGTTTTTATTTGTTACGTGTCTGCTGATGCCCAGTTCCTATGACTCCTCATGATCGCACCAGCGATGTGCTTCTTCCATGTGGACTTGTTGCTTCACTGCTGAATGGCAGCTTGTGTGACATCAAGCCTTTTAGACCCCAGACACTATATCTTTTAATAACCGGGCACCATTTGCCCTCTTCACCACATTTGTTTATGCACCTATTTTGTCTTCAGCGATTGTGTCAGGAGGGTAAACATCTCATGCTGCTGACTGGTTAGAACAAAACTTTCTCTTTTTTAAAAAATTTATGTATTGGGGCTCATGCAATTCTTATCACAATCCACACATACATCAATTGTGTAAAGCACACTTATACATTCATTGCCCTCATCATTCTCAAACTTCGCATTCCGCTTTGGTTCCTGGAATAAGCTCCTCATTTTCCTTTTTTCTCTCCCTCTCCCTCCCCGCTCCCCTCTCCCTCATGAACCCTTGATAATTTATAAATTATTATTTTATCTTATCTTACACTGCCAGGCATCTCCCTTCACCCACTTTCCTGTTGCCCATTCCCCAGAGAGGAGGTTATATATAGATCCCCGTGATTGGTTTCCCCTTTCTACCCCTCCTTCCCTCCCGGTATCACCACTCTCACTGTTGGTCCTGAGGGGGTTCATCTGTCCTAGATTCCCTGTTTCCAAATCCCAACTGTACCGCTGTGCATCCTCTGGTCTAACCAGGTTTGCAAGGTAGAAGTGGGATCATGATAGTTGGGGGGAGAAAGTGTTTAAGAACTAGAGGAAAGTTGTGAGTTTCGTTATTGCTACACTGAAGCCTGAGTGACTCATCTCCCCACTACCGCTCTGCAATGGATGTCCAGTTGTCTACAGATGGGCATTGGGTCCCCATAGAACAAAGTGTTCTTGAATGGAAGGAGGATATGAGTGGATGCCCAAAGTCCATCCCCTACCTCAGGGTATTGCCATATAAATATGTGTATATGGGCCAATACCTCTATTTTTGTAGATTAATGTATTTACATATGCACACCACTATGTTTATACCTCTATCCATTGCTTTGCTTCCTTGGTCCTTCCTCTGTTGCCTTTTACCGTCCTCATGTCCCACTGCCACTTTCCCCTTATTTCTGCCTCTTGGTAACCCCCTTAGCTAGTCTGCTGTTGCTCCAACATTACCACCACCCCCACCTTGGATCCCTATATCCTCATTACTGGCTCTGACACCCCAGTTGTTCCCCTGTCCATGGCGCAGCCTGCTCAGCACCCCCTTCCTCCACCACTCTGACCTCCCAGGTCTCCCTGGAACCGTTGGTCCCAATGCTCTCACCTCAAGCAGGCCTCCCATACCTATCCTATATAGGTAGGTACACCGACTATGACATAGCCCAAAATGATTTTTTAAAATAAAAATAGTAAATCAATAAGAAAAAATTTTTAAAAAGAGAAAAGAACTATACAAAAATCCTGGGTCTCTTCGCTGGCCTTCAAGACTGTCCAGGAGCTGCCTCTCCCAGCCTGGAGTGCATGTAGACCCTACTATGAAGCACCAAACCATGAGGACAGCATGGTCACATGGAAGGATGCATGAAGAGAGAGAGCTACAGGCTAGGGAGAGGAGCCAGCATGCCACACCCACACAGAGGCAGGCCAGGAGAGAGGAAGAGAAAGAGAGCGGGACTAGACCCCACGCTGGCACGCCAGGCTCGGAGGATGGCGTCCCTGGGGGAAGCTAATGGGACACAGAGGGAACTGGACAACTGACAACAGCTGGTGGCATGCTGTCCCCTTGCTGGAGCAGACTGCGACAAAGTATATTTCTTGATCACAATTGAATGTAAACAGAATTTGGTAACACAATGAAACTGAAATACACAATTATATGGAAATTAAACCATTATACAAACAACCAGTGAATATTTAGAGTCAAATGAAAATGAAGATACAACACACGAAAACATTTGAGACTCTGAAACTGTTAGGGTGGGGGAAGGGAAGTATACTTATTACCAATTAAGTGAAGGTTTACAGAGAAGTTCATCAGTTTTACATCGAAAAATTCATACACATTGATTTTGCACATCCACTCCAATACCTTCCATGTGCCATCCTACTTCCCCACTGGGCTTTCTCTTACCATCACTCCTTCTTTAGTAACCCTCTGGACTTTTTCATTGGGTAAATGCTGCCCTTTGGGTTTTAAGCTGTTGATGGTTTTAAAAAAGGTCATTTCAGTTCCACGCCTAGAGGACATTGGTTATATTCTTGGGGTATGCTACTAGACTCCATTCAACCAGTAAACCCAGTCTGTTTTATGATCATGAGTTCTGTTCCTCATTTTACCCCCATTCCATTGAGGACCTTCTAATGTGATTGTGTTCAGAGTAATAGGTAGCGGGAGTCAGGCACCATTTAGGTTTTCCAAGCTCAAGATTATAGAGACTAATGTTTGGGTTGTTCATCATTCTATTGTAATAATTGTATTCAACATGTCTTTTGACTTCACTCTTGTTTCCTCCGAGTGCAGAGAGACCAATAGTTACTACTGGCTGCTCATGCACAGTTTTTCTTATTTAAGTCACTTTTTTAAAAAACAAAAATTTCAAAAGAGGACCTGATGCAAGGGGCTTAAGTGGAGAGCAAATGCCTTGAGAATGATTGGGGCAGGGAATGTATGGATGTGCTTTATACAATTGATGTATGTATATGTATGGATTGTGGTAAGAGTTGTTTGAGTCCCTAATAAAATGTAAAAGAAGAAAAGAGAAAAAAATGATTAGGGCAAAGACTGTACAGATGTGCTTTATACAATTGATGTATGTATATGTATGAACTGTGAAGAGAATTGTATCAGCCCCAATAAATTGTTAAAAAAATAAATTTAAAAAAATTCCTTTTATTTTTTTTGTACTGTCCGACGTCTCCCTTCACCAACTTTTCTGTTCTGTTTTAATGTAATTTTTATCATTAAACTGTGAGTCTAATGGTAACAAAATAGAACGTGTGTGTGTCTGTGTTAAAATAGTCATTAAAGAATAGAATTCAGAGACAGAGAATTTTTTTAAGTTTTTAAAAATATTTTCTATTGTTACTTAGCTGAAGGTTTATAGAGCAGACATCAGTTTTACATTAAATAACTCGTTAAATCTACCATTGTCTTTTCATTTCCAATATTTTTTGCCAATCTCTTGTTTTATATTGTCTTCCCTTCACAAAAATAACACCTGTCTACCCTCTAGCTTCCACAGACAGAGAACTTATTGTTGACAAAGGCCTAAAAAACATTAAATGGGAAGCAGACACCTCTTCAATAAATGCTATTGGAAATACTGGCTATCCACTTGCAGAAGAACAAAAAAAGACCACTGCCTCACCCATGCACATAAACAAAATCAAGATGGATCAAATTCCTAAATGTAAAACCCAAAGCTCTCAGGATCAGAAAACTGGGACAAAACTAGGAACCCTAGTGCAGTAGATGGGCTATCAGAAATAACAAAGCTGACACAATCCATAGAAAACAAAATAGTGGGACATATTAAAAAATAAAAAACTTGCATACATTAAAAGACTTCATTGAAAGAGTAAAAAGACCCATAGACTGGGAAAAGATATTTAGTAATGACATAACAAAGGACTAATTACTAAAATCTACAGAATTTACAAGGTGGCAAGAAAAACAAACTAGTAGCCCTATGAAAAAGTGGGCAAAGGACCGGAGCAGATGATTCACAAAGGATGATACGCGAATAACTAATAAACATATGAGTAAGTTCTCTCAGTCATTAGCTATCCAGGAAATGCAAGTCAAAGCAACCATGAGATACCACCTAACACCCATAACTGTAGCCCAGTTAAAGTAAAAAAGCTGAGAACAGCAAATGTTGGAGAGTGTGTGGTGATATAGGAACTCTTATCCTCTGCTGGTGGACTTATAATATGTACAGACACTCAGGAAGGCAGTATGGCGATACCTAGAACAGATGGCAACTGAACTACCATATGATCCAGCAATACCATTACTGAACATATACCCCAAAGAAATAAAAAACATCATAAGCAGACATTTGCTCCCCCATGTTCATCACAGCACAGCTCACAATTGCTAGAAGCGGCCTCCATTCCCAACAATGGATAAAAAACCTCTGGTACATAAACATGATGAGTACTGCGCATGCCTGAAGAACAGCAATGAGACCCCTCACGTCGTGGAGGGCTCTGGAAGACATGCTGAGGGAAGCGAGTGAAGCACGAAAGGACAAGCACTGTGTGAGTCCAGAGCAGCAGGAACAAGCAGCAGAAGGGGCGCAAGCTCAAGCGTGCAGGCCATGCAGTCGTCTGGCTGGGGTCAGACAGGCCGCTAACGAGCTGGACCAGTGCCAATGACCTCCACTCATCTGCTCCTGGTGAGTATAGTGTAGGTCACTTGGCCGGAGGTCACCTCACGACAGCTGGGATCAAATGGAGGGTGCGAGGGGGTAGTGGCTGTTCGCTGAATAGTAGCCATTTAGATCTGTGGTGAGGTCTCCCAGAGAGGGAGGTAGCCCCGTCGGAGGAATGGGGTTTACTGATGAGAGGTGCCGCACAGGAGATGAAAGGGAATGGTCAAATTTGGGGGTACATAGGTGCATGCCTGTTGAAGGGAGGGGAGGGAGAGCTAACCTCCAGGTGGAGGACAAAAGACTGAGGATGCTCTTGGCAACAATAAATGGGAGGTGTCTTCAGTGGCATGCAATGGGTGGGCAGAACTGGTGTAGGGCATCTGGGGGGGGGGGTATCCCAGGAAAGCAGACCAGGTGCCATAAAATGCTGGGACACCAAATCCTGGATCTTTGGGGTGTATGCATGCTCCAGAGGCTACATCAGTGAGCCCCATATGGGAATCCCACTGGGTGAACTAGACTCTACCTCAGACACACTTGTAACATGAGGACTTAAGCTGGAAATACATGGTGCCTGAGGAAGCAGAAAACAGCTGTACCAAGAGTGGTGTACTGATGGTTGGTGGACAAATAAGGTCATGTTATATCAACCCCCTTTATGCTAGGTTAAGATATCTATTATTCTGGAAATCTTGTGACAGCCCCTCTACTGTGTGTTGCATGTGCTTGGGTATATTAAGGTGTGTCTCAGGGGTGCAGCACCATGGGGGTCACTTTCTTGAAGCTGTTATTTGTTTCTGCTTTTTAGTAAATGAGACCCAGAGACTTTGAGAAAGAAAATATAACAATAGTTTGTGGGGGGGCGAGGATAAAGAGGGTCGGGGGAAGTAAGAGGGAGATGATGTCAAGTAGTCTAGGAGGGAAATGTATGTGTGGAGACTGATTGTGGCAGCAATTTTACAATTCTGTTTGAGGTGATTGAACTATGGAATAATATGACATTTGTATTAACTCCTAAGTTAGCAAATTTTTTAAAAAGCATAGATTCAGGAATGGTTTGGGGGCTCACACTTAAAAAGAATTATCATGGCCCTGCTCAGTACTCACCTTCATGAAATGATCACTGAAGATAAAGGTACTACAGCGAAGTGTCGCAAAAAAGTAGATAGTAGCACTCCCTCAATGTATGAATACTTTCTTTTATTAAATTGGCACTCTGTGATGCTCACCTTCCCGACACAACTGCTGAAGCCAAAGCGGGTGAACAAGTAAATGTGAAGAAAGCTGATGGTGCCCGGCTATCAAAAGAGATAGTGTCTGGGGTCTTAAAGGCTTGAAGATATACAAGCGGCCATCTAGCTCAGAAGCAACAAAGCCCACATGGAAGAACACACCAGCCTGTGTGATTGCATGGTCCCGAAGGGAACAGATATCAAAGAACAAAAAATCAAATCATATGCTGCACACCTCCATGATACAATCACTGAAGACAAACAGGTGCATAAGCAAATGTGGCGAAGAAAGCTGATGGTGCCCGACTATCGAAAGAGATAGTGTCTGGGGTCTTAAAGGCTTGAAGGTGAACAAGCGGCCATCTAGCTCAGAAGCAATAAAGGCCACATGGAAGAAGCACACCAGCCTGTGCAATCACGAGGTGCCAAAGGGACCAGGTATAAGGCATCATGCAATATATATATATATATATACACACACACACACACACACACACACCATAGTGAATGAAGGGGGAAGTGCAGAGTGGAGACCCAAAGCCAATTTGTCGGCCACTGGAGATCCCCTCATAGAGGGGTTTAGGAGAGGAGATGGGTCAGTCAGGGTGCGATGTAGTACCGATGAAGAACACAGCTTTCCCCCAGATCCTGGATGCTTCTTCCCGCCACCTACCATGATCCGAATTCTACCTTGCAGGACTGGATAGGGCAGAGGTTGTACACTGGTGCATATGGGAGCTGGAGGCACAGGGAATCCAGGGTGGATGATACCTTCAGGACCAGGGGTGTGAGGGCCGATGCTGGGAGAGTGGAGGGTGAGTGGGTTGGAAAGGGGGAACTGATTACAAGGATCCACATGTGACCTCCTCCCTGGGAGATGGACGGCAGAGAAGGGGGGGTGCGGTAGACTCTTGATAGGGCAAGATATGACAAAATAACAATCTATAAATTATCAAGGGCTCATGAGGGAGGGAGGAGCGGGGATGGAGGGGGGAAAAAAGAGGACCTGATGCAGAGGGCTTCAGTGGAGAGCAAATGCTTTGAAAATGATTAGGGCAAATAATGTATAGATGTGCTTTATACAATTGATGTATGTATATGTATGGGTTGTGATAAGAGTTGTATGAACCCCTAATAAAATGTTTTTTTTAAAAGTACTAAATCTAAAAAAAAAGAGTGGCTGAATTACAACACTAACTGAACCCTCTACTTAGAATGATTTCTGATGTTAACAGGAGAGCATGGATTGGGACTAAATGGGAACCTGAAAGTTACGGTGGAGAGGACTGTGCTACGCTGAGTTTTCTAGAGAAATAAATCAAACTACACTCAAATAACTTTATAGCAAAAATAAATTTACATCAGGAAGCCCAGCCCAGTTCAACTCAAGTCCATGGGTCAGATGCTAGATGAAGTCCCCTTTAGACTCACCCAGCTTCCAGCCAATGAAGCAAAGGCAAAGCAGGAATCGGGAAAATCACAGGCCAGTAGGGGCAAGAGCATCTGGATGTAAGGTCAGCAGGAAGAGGGCAGGGCACTGCAGCTCCTATGATCAGCAGGCCGGCTCGGCCATGAATCCTAGAGATGCAGAATCAAGGTAAGCAGGATGGAGGGAGAGGGAAGGAAAGTTGTCCATGGCATCTCTCTAAATTGGGCACCTCCTCCAAGGAGAGGGCCTTATTGAGATTGAACTCTACCCATACTTTCACACAGATGCATCAAACTGATATAAAATCGAACCATCATAGGGACACATGGAAAGATTATTCTCAGAAATATCAGAACATGGATCTTTGACATGCCATTGAGTTACTTCAGCCAACAACACTACCACTCACATCTGAAGAGTTTAATCCGTCATTAGTAAAGCCATTGTCCCCTCCACCTGCACTTGAGCTTAGCCCAACTTTCCCTGCTGATAGGGAACCTCGAGTTGTATCTGGAGCATTCCCTGCAGCAGATGCCTTGCAAGATAATGCTGACACTTGCTGGGAAACACCTTCGACACTAATGCCTGCTTCGACACTGCCTCTAAACTTGTCTCAGTAATCCCAAAGGTGACCTCCAAATATTGATCCAGAAAGAGCTGTGCTATCCTCTTAAAGGACTGCTAGCATTTTCTAGTATGTACAGGCAGAGACCCGAGGAATGTGTGCGGGAGTGAGATGATGATGCAAGGAGCGAACGGTTGCATCACTCTGAATGTGTTGACGTGGACCAACTAAGCACTGATCCTTCAGTCAGTGTTTCAGCACCAGACGTTAGGACAGAATCTAATAGTTTATCTGTTTGGTTTACTGAAGCAAAGCTTCTGCAGTGGCTTAGAGCAAGTTAAGTTGAAGTACCAGACCTAGCTTGGTATACTTTAGAGGATTAAGGGAATGGGCGTGTTTCAGGGCAGACCCATAGACTCACAAATGGAATGCACTGAGGACACACCTTTTCTCTCAGTGGGAAACAAATTTCTGAAGGGATCTTAAGTATCTCTAAAGACTGCTGTGATTGATATTTTATTTTGAGCCAGTTTTGACAGTGGAAAATACCCTAATTAAGACGTTTGCACATAACATGGCTGATTGGGTCCCATGGTAGTAGGCGGTAAGCAGTAGCATTTAACAGAGACAAGGTGGGTGTGGTTGCCAAATGGTTAGCAGAGTCAAAGTAGTAACAGAATAGCCTGATTTGTATGGCATTGGATACCTAAGCAGAGTGTCCCTAGGAGTGAAATAAATGAGAAACCTACCAAATCTATCATTGATCTGTACAAGTTGAAAAATTCTAGGCCAGTTGAATAGCAGTCTAATTCAAATAGCCAGATATAGAGTCGCAAATGCTCGATCAATTCCCAAAAATTGAGCCAGTTCACAAACCCTTCATTTACGGGGAAGCCAGGTCCCTTTGAGGAAGGCACCCACTACACTAATAAAAAAAATGCATAGTTAGCCTTTCTCCCAGGCCTGCCCAGTGGAAACTGCGCCTTTTATAAGTGACAATTCATTGGAGAAAGGAAATAATCAGACGTTGGGGATGGTTACTGGACATTGGCTCCAAACTGACATTAATCTAAGTGACCCTAAATTTTAAGGTCCCACAATCAGACTAGGAGCATATAAAGGTCAAGTTATAATGGAGTCTTAGCTCAGGTTGATCTCACAGGGGATCCAGTATGAGCCCAAACCTATCCTATAGTAATTTCCCTGTTCTAGAACACATAAATGGAATAGACAGACTCACTGACTGCCAGTACCCCATATGGCTACCTGACTCTAGAACATGGACTACTATGGCAGGGGCAGGAGTGGAAGCTAGTAAAGCTACCTCTACTTAGGAAAATGGTAAAGCCAACGCAATTATGTTTTCCTGGAGGGATTGCAAAGATCAGGGTGCAAAGATTGCACCATCAAGGAATTGAAGAATATAGGGCTGGAGACCATTACTTCCGAACTGAGCTGTTGTCTATGGGGGGGACTAGCAAACTCTAGACCTATGTGGTTTGTAAGGGTCCAGGTATAAGCTGTGCTTACACACACACAAGCACCAGCAGCGGTTAAGCCAGTTTTTAGTGTGGGGTTTTTTAATCACTTTATTAGGGGCTCTTACATCTCTTTTATAACAATCCATACATCAGTGGAGTCAAGCATATTTGTACATATGTTGCCATCATCATTTTCAAAACATTTTCTTTCTACTTGAGCCCTTGATATCAGCTCCTTTTTTCCCTCCCTCACCCACCCTCCCACCCTCAAGACCCTTGATAAATTATTATCGTTTTCCTATCTTACACCATCTTCTGTCTCCCTTCACCCACATTGCTGTTGTTTGTCCCCCTCAGGGTGTGGGGGTTATGTCTACATCATCATTGTAATCAATTCTCTGTTTCTCCCCCTTCTCCCCCTACATTCCCCCTAAGTGGCCTACGCTGATAGTATTGCTACTCCCATTACTGTTCCTGATGTGTTTATCTGTCCTGGATCCCGTGTGACAAGAGCTCTTATCTGTACCATCTGGTCTAGCTAGATTTGTAAGCTAGAACTGGGATTTGTAAAGTAGAAGTGGGGTCATGATAGGTGGGTGGGGTGGGGTGCGGGAAGCACTAAAGAACTAAAGAAATGTGTGTCTCGTTGGTGCTGTACTGCACTCTGGCTGACTTGTCCCTCCTGTGAGGGATGTCCAATTGTCTACAGATGGGCTTTGAGTCTCCATCCGACTCCCTTCATTCACATCATATGATGGTTTGGGGTCTCCTGATGTCTGATACTGTTAGATTCCTCAGGTGGAAATACCTGGGTCATTGGCTTCCCATGAGAATGAATTCACACCGAAGCCTGGTTTGTGATCCAAGTGAATTTTTATAAAGGATAGAAGTGTAAAGGTGAAACTGAGGTACAGGGAGGAAGACAGACATAACTGACAGGACAAGGAAAGCAGAAACAGAAATAGCTTTATTAGGTGGGGCAGTAGGGCGGCTCCTGCGGCTCCCTGCCGAGGTTTCGTGACCTAGGCGGACAGGTCAGGGAAGTCCCATTCAGCAGCTGGGGACGAGGGTTTTTACAGGGGTAGTGAGGAATGTATGGCAATTAGCATATGGGGTCTGGAGACCTGGAGAATTGCTTGTCATCTTCTTGCAATTCTGACTTTTCAGGGCCCTCCACTGGGAGGCGTGGTTGACAGTACTGGTTGACTCCATTGACTCAATTAAGCTCACCTGGCCTAGATTGAGGTCCTCCCAAGAGTACTAGCTTCGTCTCAACTGCCTGAATTTATTCATGCCATCCAGCCTGGAGCAGCTTCCCACAGTCTGTAAGGGTGGAGGGAGGCCTTGGCAGGTAGAGGTAGAGGTTTCTGCCTCTAGCTCCCTAACACTTTCTGATCCCATCTACACCTTGTGATCACACAGGCTGGGCAACAATTTTATTAAAGCATAGATAGAATCATTTCCAAAGAAAGTATGTGAGTCCTTCTGGCATGGTGAAAAGGATACCTTAAGCATAGATAAAATATGCTTTGCTCCCGGAATGTAGTGGGGGCCCCTTTCACAAATTAAGAAGGGTCATTCATTGTCTAGGGGAAGACTCCTAGTTTCTAAAAGACAGTTTTAAAGGGGAGGAGTTTGCCACTCCACAGATGTACAATTAGCTTTCTAATTAGTTATTTAGACCACCCTTGAGGCTCTTTAAATTGCAATCTCAGCTTTTGTCTCTGGATCAGTGTGCTGTCAGATTTATCTCCAGCAGCACTGCTGTGTGAGGACATTCATTAGGGCCTAGCTTCAAGGTTGACCTGCTTACTAACCTGTTCTCACAAGGTCTTCTGTTAATTCCCATATTGCAGGCAGAAAATGCCTCTTCTGTCCCTGTCAATTTGGTCAGTGCAAAAAACAGATGGATCTTTGAGAATGGCAGGGGGTGCCTGGAAACTTATCCAGGTGGTGACTCCAATTGCAGCTGCTGTCCCAGAAATGGTTTTATTGCTTGAGTAGATTAATATCTCTTCTAGTATCTGATAGCAGCTACTAATTGGGCAAATGTGTTTTTCTCAATTCCAGTTTTAAAGGAGCAGCACAAGCAGTTTGCCTTTAGCTGTTGTGGCAGTTAGATGTTATGTCAACGTGACCCTGTGGGAAACTGTAGCACTAGTCCCACCTATCAAACAGGTTACAGCCTGATGACTCCTCCTAGGGGATATGAACTTTCAAATAAGAAAGACAATGAGAGCAGCAAGAGGAGATAAGCAACACCAGAGAGGGGATTGAGGGTCAGCTGGGAGGAGGAGGATGACCAAGCAGCACACACTGCAGAGAACAGCGCAAAAGAGTTACTGAAAGGGATAGCACTTCCAGACCACAGGATTGTCACCATAAAGATAGGTAGACACAAATAGAGTACAACGAGAGAGCAGAAACACCAGCCAATTAGAACCGCTTAGGGCATCTCCTCGGCCACCTGAGGGGAGATTCCCGGGTCTTTGAATTGGGAAGCTAGCTGAGGGGGTGGGGAGTACGTGCCAGTGGGGTGTGATGGAGCAAAAGGATCATAATTCGAAGTGACCAGACTGGGACCAGGGAAAATAAAAATATAAATTTCTTTGGCTTCCTGCCAAGACCAGAAGACTGCCAGTGGAGATCCCCCATCTAGGACTCACTCCTAGTAGTGGGTACTTCACAGCTTACTGAGCCTCACAGGGCTGAGAACAGGGCAGCTGAAAGCAGGTGTTAAGTGATTAACACCAAGAGCTCCAGCCCCCTCCTGAGGTACCACTCAGCACAACCCCTGATCGGAAGACACCCCAAAGGCCTGGTACCTTAAATAATTGGGCCACTCTGAGGATTTATTTTCATATTACTTGTTACACATACCTGGATTGCATACACCTGACTCATTGACTAAGTATTTGCATCACAAAACAAGAAGCTGGAGCAGGTTTGGCAGGCAGAACAGGTTTTACAAGCCCAGGCAAGGAATTTATATAAGGGAGTTTATATATATCATTTGTATGATATATTACTTTATGTTTTTTCCTTACGATCTCATTGGTTTATTTCCTAGACCCCTAATACCCCATCTACCTACTAGTTCGTACCCACAACAGAGACTAAACTCTGTGTGAAGCTTAGTGTCCCGGACAAACATACATTAACAGCTCTCCTGCATCTTATGCTAGTATGATTTTTCCTATTACTATTATTAAAACTGTCATCTCTTACCCCTTTTCTTTCATTTTCCTTTATTTAGTCTAAATATCCAAAGTTTTACTTCATAACATCATTAACCTGTCTTTTAGTTTCACTGTACTGATCATCAAAATTTTTCTTACATTTTCAGACTCATAAAACCAAAGACTAATACTACTATCACAATATTTAAAATTGTTTTTGCTCTCAAATACTAGTACCCATTGATCCATCGTTGCAAATGAGGCATTTCAGGGCCAAATACCCCTTCCTTTAACCTACTATATAACACTACCTGATCCTCCACCCTCTTTTTTAACCTACTGCTTCTTTCACTCTCCCAACACTCATAACATTTCCTCCCCAAATTTCATATGACTCCCTTAACACATAAATTAGCAACCTCCCTCAGACACTTAATACAAACTATCCATTAGCCCTCTACTGCACCAGCTAATAGAGTTAACCAGTTCCAAATAACATCGCCTACATAACACTCCCAATAGACTCCAAGATGACAAGGAAACAACAGAAGATATTAGTCACACACACACACACACACACACAAAACAAGAGAAACATAAACAAATAACCAAATAGCAATCAGACTTAAATGTAATACCTGAAACTGTACAAGTTATGGATTTCCCAGAAAAAGAATGTAAAGAATGATGTTTGTGCTCATGCAACAGCTGAAAGAAGTCTGAAAGGAAAAATAAAACAATAGAAAAGCTATAACCTCATTAGAGAAACAAACAGAAACACAAAAATCAAACACTACAATAAATAGCAGAATTACAAAGCAGGGGTGTCAAACTCAATTAAAAAGCGGGCCATTTGGTGCAACAGGCAAGATTCACATGGGCCACATCACATTTACAAATTTTGTTCAATTTCTATTTAGAAGTGAGGATTCAGGAATATGGATAGGATAATTAAAATACTATAATAGCTTTTATTTAAATATTTATTTTATTTAATGTATTTATAAAACTAAAATTATTGTTTTACCCTTAACTTGACAGTGCTTTCCTTCTACTAGTTTTCACTACGTCTTATGTTGTGACCGGAAAATATAACAAGGTAACTAATAAAAAACACCAAGATTTGGGCAGCTGACAAACGTGATGCACAATTGTAATGGCTTCCCTCTAAAAATGGTCACTAGCACTGCTGCTAGGTATGATCATAACAGCACAACCCAGAGTGCTATTTTTCACCTTTTCACTATTGGGATCTCTTTACATTATGTGACACTGAGAGTGGCAGACAGATCGCTTCCAATCATCACTGGAACTAAGTCAGTGCATTTATACACATCCACAGGCCCCCCAAAAAGCACTGGGCCACATGTATACTCATCTTCAGATAAAGGGTTAATGAGGGAATTGTGTGTACGGTATTGCCTCGATCTCCCCTAAGTGCTATTTTCTTCATAACAATTTTTTTCTATTTTCATTTTATTTCAGAGCATCGCAGGCCACAAAAAAAGCTCCTCAGGGGCTACATGCGGCCGACAGGGCCAGATTGACACCCCTGCTATAAAGGAAAAGCGGGAGGCTGTAAAAAAAAATAGAGATACAGAATTGAAGAGATAGAAACCCAAATTAGTGAACTGAAAGACAAATCTATAGATTCCAATCTAAAGGAAGGACAAATAACCAAAAAATGCAAAAGAGACTGAGAAAAGCTTGATAATAATGTGGGACACCATTAAGAGGAACAACCTGCATCTTGTAGGAATTCCAGAAGAGGAAGAAACAAACAAAGTTACATCTACACAGAGAATAGTCCAAGAGCGCCAGCCAAAGAACTTTGCTCAATGTCTAAAAGAGAAAAAGACGATTATTTAGGAAGCCAAAAGAACCCCAGTCAGGAGAGATTCTAAAAGGCAAACTCCACGGCATATTGTAGTCAAGATGTCAAACATCAGAACGGAAACAACAAACAATCTAAAAGCACCTAGAGAAAAAGATCAATTACACACAAAGGTTCAGCAACTAAATATGGTGGTATAATACAATTATTTCAAGACAAGAAAAGCCAAAAGCAAGACCACCATTACAAAAAATACTCAATGAAGTACTGTGGCCAAAAAAACCAACAGCAACAACACACAAACCTGAAACCAACATTCAAGACAATTCCTCACAAAAACCAGCACACACGGAACAACACCCAGAGCAAGGGAACGACACAGGAAGAACAAAGAAACTGAACACAATACACATCCAAACACACAACACACGCATATATAAACCAAAATGGTGGAAACAAATACACATACATGTCAATAATTTCACTGAATGTTAATGTACTAAATACACCAGTACAGAGACAGAGAGAAGCTGAATGGATAAGAAAGCAAGCCCCATCAATATGCTGCCTACAAGAAAAACACCTCACAAACAGAGACTTGAAGACATTAAAAATCAGAGGTGGAACAAAAGCATACCCAGCAAACAGCAACAAAACTCAGCAGGGGTAACAATATTAATCTCCAAGAAGATAAACTTCAAGGTAAACAACATAACGAGAAAAGATTGAATACTACATACTGATAAAGGGAAAAATAGCTCAGAAAACCATAACTTTAATAGTCATCTATGCACTCAATGAAATACCTTTGAAATACATCAGATCCTCATAGAATTGAAAAAGGACCAAGACACATCGACAGTAAGAACAGAAGACTTCAATACACCACTCTCAAAGAAAAAAAAATGTCAAGAAAAAAGGCAATGAAGACCAAAAAATGTTTAATAACACAATCAATAAAAACTATCTTGGATGTATGAGCCCCTAATAAAATGTTTTTTAAAAAAACTATCTTGGAGGGAAGATGGTGACTGAGTAACACATACCAGAGGGACTCCACAGAAATCAACCCAGGAGAGCTAGTAAGAGGGAAATTCAACACTGCTGGGTCGCAGGAGGCGCATCATAAAGATAAGTAGGCACAGATCCACAAGGTTTGAAGGGACTGGGGGGCCCTCAAAGTTTAGTATTAAGGTAGTAGATAGACATTGGGCCTCCATTCAAGTACTGCCTCAATGCAACACTGTGTTCTATTAAACTGGCATTCCATGATGCTCACCTTCCCAACACAATCGATGAAGACAAATGAGTGCATAAGCAAATGTGGTGAAGAAAACTGATGGTGGCAAAAGATATAGTGTCTAAGGTCTTAAAGACTCAAGGTAAACAAGCGAACATCTAGCTGAGGAGCAACAAAGCCCACATGGAAGAAGCACACCAGCCTGTGGGATTATGAGGTGTCAAAGGGATGAGGTAGGAGCCATCAAAGAACAAAAAATATTATCATTGTGAACGAGGGGGGTGCAGATTAGGGAACCAAGAGAGACTCATCTGTAGACAACTGGACATCCCCTTACAGAAGGGTTGGGGGGTGGGGCGAGACAGCCAATCAGGGTGCATTGTAGCAACAATGAAACTTACAACTTTCTTCTAGTTCTTTAATGCTTCCTTCCCCACCACTATCATGATCCCAATTCTAATTTACAAATCTGGCTAGATGAGAGGATGTACACTGGTACAGATAGGAACTGGAAAAACAGGGAATCCAGGACAGATGATCCCTTCAGGACCAGTGGTGAGAGTGGGGATACCAGGAGGGTGGAAGGAGGGGGGGGGAGGGGAAACCGATTACAAGGATGTACATATAACCTCCTCCCTGGGAAATGGACAACAGAAAAGTTGGTGGAGGGCGATGTTGGACAGTGCAAGATATTACAAAATAATACATTGCCAAGGGTTAATGAGAGAGAGGGCAGCGACGGGTGGGGGGGGGGAATGAGGAGCTGATGCCAAGGGCTTAAGTGGAGAGCAAATGTTTTGAGAATGATGTGGGCAACGAATGTACAAATGTGCTTGACACAATTGATGTGCTATGGATTGTGATAAGAGTTGTATGAGCCCCCAATAAAATGATTTAAAAAAATAAAGATTTATTTGAACATAAAAAATAGATATAACTGATGGCATATATTCAATCTTGTTTTGTTAGGTGCCACCCAGTCAGTTCAGACTCGGTGACCCTATCGACAACATAAGGAAACAGTGCTTGTTTCTTGTGTCATCCTTACACACGTTTTCTCTTTGAGCCTATGATTTCAGTCATGTCAATCCATCTTTTTTGCTGTGCCTTTTCTGTAACAAGCATTCTTTCAGGGACTGGTCTCTCCTGAAAACCTGTCCAATGTCCAACATCTTGCCATCCTTGTATCTAAGGAGCATTCCGGCTGTACTTCTTCCAAGACAGATTTGTTGTTGTTTTTTGGCAGTCCAATTACTTCCAATATTTTTCACAAGCACCATAATTCAAATACATCGATTCTACATTGATCTTCCTTAATCAATGTCCAATTTTTACATGTGAATGAGATGATTAAAAATGCCATGGCCCCCAAAAGACTGGACTGGAAAACGCTCCTAAGGGCCAGCAAACGATCCCTGAACTAACTACAAGCTTTTCTCTTGTGAACTGTTTTGTTCTGTTCTTTGTCAGTGGTTTCTTTTTGTTGTTTTGTTGCCTGGTTGTATACTGTTGCTTTGTTTTCCTCTGTCTTGTTTTCGTACATGTTAGTGTCTCCACAGGTCTGTCTGAATAGGACAGGCTGGATGAACTATCTGGAGGAAAAACAACGGGACCGACAGTTCCGGGGGGACTTGGGGTGGGGGGGTAGAGGGGTATAAGGAAGTGGTGTTAACAAACCCAGGGACAAGGGAAAAACATGGGACCCCAAATGGTAGAGAAGGGGGAGTGGCAGGCCTGGTGGGAAATGATCAAGGGTAAGGTTGCTTAGAGAAGAGGTATACTCTAGCCCAGGTGGCGACGAAGCATGGTAGTAGGGCAGGAGGAAAGTCAAGGGAGATGGAGGAAAGAGCTAGGAGTCAAAGGGCATTCATGGAGGTCTAGATAAATACATGTACATGCAAATATATATAGGAGGATGGGGAAATAGATCTATGTGTCTATATTTATAAGTCAAGTATTAAGGTGGCAGAAGGACCTTGGGCCTCTACTCAAACACTCCCTCAATGCATGAATACCTTCTTTTATTAAATTGGAATTCTATGATGCTCACTCTCCCGACACAACGGCTGAAGTCAAAGTGGGTGAACAAGTAAATGTGGTGAAGAAAGCTGATGGTGCCAGGCTATCAAAAGAGGTAGTGACTGGGGTCTTAAAGGCTTGAAGATAAACAAGTGGCCATCTAGCTCAGAAGCAACAAAGTCCACATGGAAGAACACACCAGCCTGTGTGATCGAGGGGTTCCAAAGGGGTCAGTTACCAGGCATCAAAGAACAAAAAATCATATCATTGATTGCACACCTCCATGATAGGATCGCTGAAGACAAATGGGTGCATAAGTAAATGTGGTGAAGAAAGCTGATGGTGCCCAGCTATCAAAAGAGATAGTGTCTGAGGTCTTAAAGGCTTGGTGAACAAGCGGCCATCTAGCTCAGAAGCAAAAAAGCCCACATGGAAGAAGCACACCGGCCAGTGCGATCACGAGGTGCCAAGGGACCAGGTATAAGGCATCATGCAAAAAAAAGATGTAAGTGTGTGTATGTATGTGTATATATGTGTATATGTATGTGTATATATGTATATATATACCATATTAAATGAAGGGGGAAGTGCAGAGTGGAGACCCAAGGCCCAAGTGTCGGCCAATGGAGATCCCCTCATAGAGGCGTTTAGGCGAGGAGATGGGTTAATTAGGGTGTGAGGTAGTACCGATGAAGAACACAGCTTTCCCCCAGATCCTAGATGCTTCCTCACCCCAACTACCATGATCCGAATTCTACCTTGCAGGCTTGGATAGGACAGAGGCTGTACACTGGTACATATGAGGGCTGGAGGCACAGGGAATCCAGGGTGGATGATACCTTCAGGACCAAGGGTGTGAGGGACGATGCTGGGAGAGTGGAGGGTGAGTGGGTTGGAAAGGGGGAACTGATTACAAGGATCCACATGTGACCTCTTCCCTGGGAGATGGACAGCAGAGAAGGGGGGAAGGGAGACTCCTGACAGGGCAAGATATGACAACATAACGATGTATAAATTACCAAGGGCACATGAGGGAGGGGAGAAAGGGGAGGGAGTGGGGAAAAAAAAAGAGGACCTGTTGCAAGGGGCTTAAGTGGAGAGCAAATGCCTTGAGAATGATTGGGGCAGGGAATGTATGGATGTGCTTTATACAATTGATGTATGTATATGTATGGATTGTGATAAGAGTTATATGAGTCCCTAATAAAATGTAAAAAAAGAAAAGAGGAGAAAAAATGATTAGGGCAAAGACTGTAAAGATGTGCTTTATACAATTGATTTATGTATATGTATGAACTGTGATAAGAATTGTATGAGCCCCTAATAAATTGTTAAAATTAAAAAACAAAAAACAAAAAACAAAAAACGTGGCTTACACTCAAGAATATATGGTAATTGGTGTTTTCAGCTATCTCTTCTCCTTTTGAGTCATGTCCCATCAGTAAATGAAGGTCCTGAAGGCTTTACTCATGTAGGGTGTATTCCACCCACATCACAATAGACTCTACTTTGTGAAGGCAGTTCTCCTGGAGTCATACTGAGTGTCTTCTGGACTGAAGGCTCATCTTCTGGCACCATCTCTGACAATGTTGTTCCTACTCTTAAGGTTTTCTGTATCTGATTCACTCTGTTTGTCTCCCTGTGAGACATTCCTGTTGACAAGCCACTTTGAGCTACACCGATGGAGCCAGGGCCCTGGAGATGGAGGAGTCATATGGAGACCCATGACATCGCTCAGATGCTTCCACCACCACTGGATCCGGATTTTTCACCCACTGGCCTGTGATTTTCCTCATTCAACATCATTGCATGTGTTGCTTGAGTCTGAAGAGGAATTTATAGACTGGTATTGGACATATGGACTAATATCAGACTTATGGACTTGATCTGGACTGGGCAGGGATGTTTTCTCAATATATAGTTGCTCTTTTATATAAAGTTCTTTTTTATACACGAGTGTCTCCCTGGATCTCTCTACCTGGACTAACACACAACCACCACAGTAAACCTGAGTCATGAATATCCCCGGGAGAAGCAGCTAGATTATGGGCCCCAAATGAACTCTAGCTCCAGCCCAAGAATAGTCAGTTCTGAAAACATGGCCCTGCTCAATACTCACTCACATGAAAAGATCACTGAAGAGTGTCCTATGCATTGTGGTGAGAAAGCAGATGGTGCCTGGCTCTCAAGTGGAATCGTGTTTGTGGTTTTAAGGTGTGTATTCAAATAAAAAGCCATCTAAGTAAGGAGTCCACTAAGCCAACATGGAAGAAAACCAGCTCGTATGAGTCAAAGATGACAATAAACTCAAATATGATGAAAGAAGTAATATCAGACCTAAAATTATGAACACCCAATTTGTGGAAGGCTATGGAGGACAGTGGGAGCCCAAAATCCATCTGCAGAATATCAAGACAAATTAAGCCACTGGCAGATCTCTAGTTACAGGCAAAGGTCTGAAATACTTACTACCAAACAAAAATCATTGTCATCCTGATTACGCTGGATCAAACTTGGGATTTGATCAGTTGACCTTCTAGATCCATCCTGAATTTGTTCTAGGTGTAAGGATCTCTTGCTTACTCCATGATAAAAACTTCTTCCCTGGCCTTTAAAATATTGATGGTGGTGGGTTAGGAAAAAAGAAATGATGTTGGTGCTTTTTATTTGTCTTTATATATTATTGTCTTATCCATATCATTTTATTTTTTGTTATTATTTCTGTTGGATTTACCAGTTGAAGCACAGGAGTGGATAAATATAGTTAACTGATGAAAGGGTTTCTAGGAGATATAGGGGTGGGTGAGCAGGGATTGGGGAGGGTGAGGCTATTTCGGGAGTAAACAATGAAGGTGGGAGGGGGAGTGAGTACTAGGACTCAAGGTGATTACACAACTCAATTTAAAGATGATTTAACCATGGGAGTGGGGGGGTATAGAGAAAATATTCTGAAATTGTGGTAATGATTGTACAATTCTTCTTGATATGACTGAACTATTGAATTGTGTGAATGTGGATTAAAGAGAATTTCAAAACTTAAAGTACAATGCTTTCTGTAATATGAAAATATCTATATACCTACAAGGAAGCCCAATTAGTATGACTATTATTCTAATTTAAGAATAAAGAAATTGAATTCTACCAACTTCAGTCTGAACTGATCACAAATATAATCAAGATGCATTATTGATAATTGGAATGAGAGCTGGAACAAAGAGGGACAATAGTTTGAAACTATGGCTTCAGAGAAACAAAAGTTGCTGATTGCATGATAGAATTTGCTGAGATGGACTTAAATGCAATACCTTTTTCAACAACATAATGTGTACTTGGATAGACAGCATACAGAATGTATAGATAGGTCTCATACTGACTACCTCCATGGGAAGAGATGACAGAGAAGCTCAGTAATAGCAGCCAAAAGGCTGACTGTGAAACAGAACATCAATTGCTCACAAAAAAGTTCAGGTTGATGTTGAAAATTAAAACATGCCCACAAAAGCCCCAATATGACCTTGCATATATCCCACCTCAATTTTATAGACACATCAAGAACAGCATTAAATATTAACAACACTGATGACAACTGATATGCTGTGGGATGAAATAAATGACAAGGTTATATAATAAGAAAGCAATATGCCAATAAAAAGAAAATAAAGCAGATATCAGAAGAGACCCTAAAACTTGCAGTTGATCATAGATCAACTGTAATAAATTTAAGAAATGAAGTTCACAGAAAATCACAAAGGGCAGATTAATGAGACAAAGTATCAAATATGCAGACTTGAAGTTAGAAAACCAAAAAGGAAGAACACACTCAACATATCTCATGCTGAAGGACTGAAAAAAAAAATCCAAGCCTTGAGTTAAACATTAAGGATTCCTATGGGCAAAATATTGAACAAAGCAGGAAGTACCCAAAGATGATGGGAAGAACACTCACTGTACTGAAAAGTACATTCAGCTATTTTAAGAGGTAACTTCTGATCAAAAACCAATGGTATTGAAGGAAGAAGTCCAAGCCCTATCAAAGGCATTCGCAAAAAATAAAGTTCCTGCAATTGGTCAATGGAAATGTTTCTTCAGCGAAGTAATATACAGGCTCGTCTATGCCTAAGAAATTTGGCACAAGGTTACAAGGCCAACTGAAAATCTGTGCCTACGTCAAAGAAAGGTGACACAACAGACTGCAGAAGTTATCAAACTTCTTATATTAATATCTGTTAAATAAACTTTTGCTGAAAAAAATTCATCAATGGTTACAATCAACAGAGTGCTGCCAGAAATTCAAGTCAGATTCAGGAGAGGATGTGGAACAAAGGATTTATCATTGATTATATGAGATGGATCTTGGCTGAACAAAGATAACAACTGTTGCTACTTGCGTTGTAAAGGTAACAGGGTACATAGATCATAACTATTGATCACATTTGGAAAAATGGGAATTCCTCAACCCTTGATCATCCCTGTACAAACCAAGTGGTATTTGAGGCATTCATTGGAATAGAACAATATGGGGCTGTTTAAAAGCAACTAATATTCATGTCAGAGCTGCTTTCTTTCGCCATATTTAATCAAAATGTATGGTGAAATAATAATCTAAGAACATATGAAGACAGGCCCAGGATTGGAGAGAGTGTTTATTAACAACTTACAATATACAGATGACACCTCAACTGCTACAGGTGAGGACCTGAAACACTTGCTGATGAAGATCAAGGGTTGCAAACTTCAGTATGGAATACAACTCAATGCAAAGGAAACCAAAACCCTTATAATCAGTAGTCAACATTATGGTAAAGACTAATATTATCTAAAATGTCATTCTGCTTGGATTGACAAGCAATGCCCATGGAAGGAGCAGTCAAGAAAACAAACAGTATTGCACTGGGCAAATCTGCTGCACAAGACATTTTAGTGTTGAAGAGCAAGGGAGTCACTTTGAGACTGAGACCTGTCTGACCCAAGAGAGTGTGGCATTTGGGCATTAAGACCAGAGAAGAATGGATACATTTGAATCATGGTATTGATGAAGAACAGTGAGAAGACCAGGGACAGGCAGAACAAGTATTCTAGAACAAATACAGCTAGAATGATCCTAAATGGTAAAGATGACAAGATTTCATTTCACATACTTTGAACATATTGTCTCAAGTTGTTGGACATCAGACTTGTTAAAATAGGGTAGTAAAAAAGATTCTCACAATGGACTGATAAAATGGTTACAAGTTCAAACCTAATTGTGAAGAGGCACAGGACGGTAGTATTTTGCTCTTTTGTACACTGGGTTGCTATGAAGAACCAACTAAATAGCACCTAAAAATGATCAGCTTAATGAGCTTTGTCTTCTCTTGATGAATGTTTCTTCTTGATTACATTTCATTGACTTACCTTCAATGCTACCTACTTCTGTAATCTTTTGGATTTTAATTTGCTGTGTTGGTATAATTTCTAATGTTTCATTAATTTTGTTATTGTAGTCGTCCCTGAATTTTCCCAAAGTTTTGTTTGCCTTGCAATATTCTCTATGTAAAATGCCCAATTATTAACTATTAGGAAGTTCCCATGACATTTCTTCCTTAGAAAGGGCTTCTAGATCTTTATTTTGGTGAATTGTTTCTTTGGGTGAAATGAAATTGAATTTTTCAGTGTACTGTAATGGTACTATTTGTACTTAATTGGTGATTATATGTTGTTAGGTGCTAAGCACCTGTCTCCTTATGGGTGTGACACAGAACGGGAATGACTATAATTCTCTGTTCACTGCGGAGTGCAGTTGAGAACAGATTTAGAAGATGTTGGCCACTATCATTAGTCAAAAAGTGGCCCCCACCTGTAGGTAGAACACCTATGGTAAATGGGTGGGGGGAGGGGGAGGGCTGGGCACCTGGGCTGCCAGCTATTGATATGGGGCAGTTGTCAGCTCATTGTTCTGATCAAACCCTGTTCACAAAACTTCATAATGTTCAACAGCAATGGGTACAAGAAGAAAATCTTCCAATGTTGATTATAGTGATGATTTCACATTAAACACAAATTTCATAATGGATGTGCTGTAATGTCAGTTGAGAATGTACTAGTCTCGTGTCTTCATATTTAGATTTTATTCAGCTTCTTGTAGTCAGCATTCAAATAATCTCTCTATCCTCTCCTCTAAAACTGAGGGTCCCTGGATTTTCATTCGTGTTTTATTTGGTCTTTCACATATTTCTTGTACAGGATCTTGGTAGTGTGTCTGTTTGGGCCAGGTCCGGACCAGGCAGCCCCTTGCACCAGCCTCTCAAGAAGACAAATGACCTGCTGAACTTCAAAGCAGCTGCCTCCAGCATGTCACAAAGCTTACCCCCGGGCAGAACACAGACTCCCCCCCAGCGTGCCAGGAAGCAAGTTTGCTGAGAACAAGATGATTTATGGACAGGTCATCTCCTGCTCCGAAACTTGCAGCCGCAGTACAAAGAACCTCCCTTCCCCTTACCGGCCCATATGCCTTTAAGCTCATATAATATGTATATATCCTGCCACCCTAGCACCATGCGCGACTTCCTTAACCTATTCTTGTTGGGTTGCGGAATCCATCTGGGAGTTCTTTTCCCTCAATAAAATCTTTCTCTTTCACTCATTTTTGTCTGAACCCTGCCTCTGTTCTGTAACTCTGTCTCAATCTCTCGGTGTCTATTTAATCTTGGCAGAAGTCCTTCTTGATTATCTTTTAGTTCTATTTCCACATGACTTTTTGGAAAAGCTTTACTCACTTACTTAACATTTCATCATTTCATAATTTAAAATATAGTAGAGATGACCAAAACTACAGCCCCAACAAACACTTATGGGGTTGCTGAGTTGAAAATCTTAAACAGCACCCAACATGCACAGCAACAACAATCTAATACTAAGTTTTTATTTAATTAAAGAACACTTCATCATTGTACCTGTTTACAGAATTAGTTTCGCATTCAACAATTCTTAATTTGTTTCTTTTGTGACATTAGTTGTAATCCCTTAAACATCCTTTTTGGGTTCCCATTTCACCCTCTTCCTGCCTTCTGAACTTGGCTTTTAGCAACATTTCTTCTCATATGATTGTCAGTATACTTTGTTCTCATGAGTCCTCACAAGTGTTACTATTTTACAGGTCTGTCCAGTATGGCATAAAAATGATCTCTGGGAATAGGTTCATTTTCAGGTTTGACGGATGTTTAAGGGTTATAGTCTTAGGGGGAGAGGGGATTCTCTACCTGTCTTTATCAGAGCAGTGAAGCTGGTCTTTTCTCTCCTACTCTGTTCAGGATCTTCGATTTTTACTAGAGTGGTAGCCAGGAACCTTCCAGTTCTCCTCGTCTTAAGGTTAGAGAGGTTGTGGGATACAGAAAGGTTTTCCCCAGGTTGTCACAACCTTATTATGACACATGGTAAATGACTGTACACTTGGAGGTCAGCTGCTTAGCGGGTATCTTGTCACAGGTGTATCCCCAGTGTTTCCCCCTTCCTATTGTGTGTGTATTCCTAGCTCATCCCCTTTCTGTCACGCATAAACCTATTGTACAGCCCCTTCCTGTTACGCATATGGTTACCTGTCACTAGGGGGCTTGAATGTCCTCAAAATGTATATACAGCATGATTAGAAATATGATACATTTTCTCTCTGTGTGTGGACCTGGCTGTTGAGATCATGGCCGTCCTGAAGGTGAGCAATTGTATACTTTATTTTGTCTGTTGTCTCTTTAATTTTACCCCTCAATTACACAACTGGACCCGTTTGATTGTGGGAGTTGGTACCCCTCAGGAGGTAGGAGTTCATGTGGTCCAATAGTTCTTTAACCTAATTGTTTGGGTCTTTGATTTCAACTGTTTTCCAAATGGAAAGAGACTAACAGTTGGAACTTAACTGGTCACCACGCAAGCTTATAAGACTCCCTGTAACTGCTACTCATCCAAATAAAATGCAAAACATTCGGTTTAAAGACTGTTACACCAATTGACCTAGACAGTCTCCAAACTATGGTCTTTACCCTTCCAGTCCAGTGCCTCAGAACTTGAAGGTGTTTTTGGACATGAATAAGTTTTCATAACTTTGTACCCTGTATGCTCTATCACATACGTGGACATATTGACATATTTACAGTACAAATAAGTATATCAAAATAGTCCCTGCCACACAGGTATACTCCCACAGACCACCGGTTCAACTCATATCTACCTATATATATACATACACTTATAAATTATTATTTGCTTTCACTGTTATTTCAAAATGGTGATTGGTATCTTTAAAAGGCATTTGAATCCAAAAACACAAGTAAATAGATAATGAATGATTGACTACAAGCTAAGCAACTCTAAGAATTGCTGGCAGTTCCCAAAAGCTGAGAAAAACGATATACGGACCTCCCTTATTTCAGAGAGAGAACAAGGTGCTGTCAACACTTGCCTTCAGATTTCTGGCCTCCAGAACCGAGAATAAACTTCCCTTTGTTTTAAGCTACCTTGCTTATGGCATTTAGTTGTTGCTGATGCACAAGTTTATTGATAGTCATGTGCCAGGCTAGCCATTACTGTCTGCCTTCGCAAATCAGATGATAAACAATTGTGGTTACACATTAAATATAGCAAGAGGTCTTACACATCATCGTAACTTGCTTGTGTGAAACATTAATAAATATTCAAGAATCTTGGGCTTCTTGGCTTCACCAGGAATGCTACAGCATCCCTGCCGAATGTAAGACCCATGAGGGTCTGCCTTCTTCTTGTACAGCCAAATGCAACTGTGTTTGGGGGGAAAAGAGGAAAAAGACTCAAAGGTAATTAACAAACCACTAATATAAAATGTTATATATATGGATAGAGATTACTGCAAGGATGAGAATTCTTAGGATTCTAATAATTTCTTAGAAATGAGCACTAAAACTATGTAGTCAAGTAATTCTGGTTTTACATAAAGAATGCCTGTAATTTTAACAATTAAACAGTGGTGTCAGGTAGATGGAAAGATGTACAGATGTCTCCAAGAGCTGGACTCTGTCTAAATGTGAAGCTATGACAGCACATGTTCCAGAATTCCTTGTCTGATTAACTGTTCACACTTCCAACGAGGTAAAAAATGCTGAGGGAAAAAAGGGACACAGAAAAGAAATTATTGGAAAATAACCTCTTGGATTATATTTTACATCAATAAAAAACAAACTAATAGCTTATTTTAAAATTCCAACAGTGATAGATCATAATCAACTCAACAGTAACAAGTAGTTAATAGGGAATTAAGTTAACTTTACTATATTTATTGCTTTATTCAAATTTTGTTAAAGCTATTGGTATTTTAATCAGAATTACTTAAATGAATTGTATAGTTTAAATTAAATTCAATAAGAAACTTGTAAACACGGAAGTGGTTTTTTGCCCAACTTTAATAAACCCTGAATTTTCCAGGAGTGTAACTAGTATATATTTTTTTTAAAAAAAGAAGAACTTATGTATTAAGGACATCAGGTATAATGAATAACTATACAGACAACTTACAACAAAGACACAAGAGATCTAGTAAAACTAGGTAATCTTGGAACCTTGAGCTTCAGAAGAAATTATAGAAAAGTGGACTGAAAACTAACTAGAAGATGAAGGGAAACAAAAGTGGTGCAAGAACAGACAGGTGAATTGTCAGCTAGCCTGACGCATTCCATCCAGACAGAAGCCTGGCACATTGGTAGCTGGCACTAAGAAAGGATCCTCACTTGTTTCCCACACCCTCCTGATATCACAATTGCCAGCCCCTACCTTCACCCATACACCAGACAGAGATATCCTTGTAAGTCCATTTCTGCTTGAAGACAAAGCTATGCCCTCATGGTTTAACATCCCCATGCCTAGAGATGGATTATCACCCCCATGCCCAGAAATGCTTGAGATTCTCCTCATAGCACTAGCAAAAAATACAATGCTGGATCCCTCGCTGCTCTTGGACACGTGGAAAGTTCCCCCATGATTAGCCATTCTGACCCAGCTGCTTCTCTACCAGAAAGATTCCCCTCAGCTATCACCTAAGCTGTAAAAACACCCTACTGGATCAGGTGCGTGGACCACAGAAAACAGATAGGCCTGCCAAGCTCCATCTGGAATCAATATTCAACCCCCTAGAGGCTGTGACCTATACAAAAAGGTCCTCACCCCAAGTTTTCTCTTTGTTTTTCCTTTTCCTTCACTTCCTTTTATTTATTTTAATCACTTCTGCACTCTGCTTTCTTCTTTATTTCTTCTTCTACTTCTATTCTTTCCATTTTAATTTACTTTTCCAGTTCCCTTCCTTTCCTTTTTTATGTTTTGATTAGCTTCTCTTTTATTTTTCTCTACCTTGGTTTTTGACACACACACACACACACACACACACACACTTCTAGTTATTAAATTCCTTTCACTTGCTCTTGTTTGTCCGCTGTCTCTTGCTGGTTTCTTTTTCAAAAATTATTTCTTCGTTGGCAATTTTTTTTGTCCCTTCCTGTTCTACCTGACAGTGGACAGCAATCGCAGGCCTAGCCACCTCTATGCCTGTAGTCATACCTATACAGTGACAGACACTACATACTCCTGTACCACCTGATCATCTTTACGTAAGTGAGACCACCAAACAAACCATTGCTAACTGTGCTATAATAACAACAAACAGTACCACACACATTCTCAAATTATCCTTTACAACAACCAGTAGATAGGTGGAGTGTCTGCAGTCTCAAGATACTAAGATCAATTAAACACAAAAACACTAATACTACAACATCTCAGTGGCAAAGGCAATTTAAGTTTATATGAAGAAACAAGACAGAACAGCTGAAGCACATGACCAATATAGAGCTAGAAGACCTTTTTTCAGGAAGAAAAGGCATTGAAATTACCTGATAAACTATTAAAAATTATACTTTTATACTATCAATGAACCGGGAGAAAGGAAAGATTGCGAAGCTAAAGAAAAACTGAACACACACACACACACACTTTAGAGTAATTCAGGAAAGCACTAAAATAACACATCAATTGAAACTAGAAACTGTACACCACAGCAAAGAGAAATTCAGAAGATTAATACTAAGATGAGAGAAACAGATAACACATTAGAAGAGCAAAGGACTTTGTGAGTAGAAGGAGGCAGGGGAAGGGAGTGGTAAGCAAACAACGCCAAAGACAGGGGAATAACTAAGGAATTAAAATCAACAATGAGGAGGACATAAAGAGATCCTGGTGGTGTTGGGGTAACAGCAATTTAGCTGAGAAGAACTACTAAGGTGGAAGAAGGGTGAGTGTGATGGTGAGGTAGAAGAAAGGTAAAAAGAAACAGGAAAGATCTAGGAAGCAAAGCTATAGATAGAAGTATAAGCATAAGTGTGTACCTATGTAAATACATTAATTCATAAAAATAGAGGTATTGGTCTATGTACATCATATATGGCAAGACATTGATGTAGTAGATGGACTTTAGGTCTCTGCTCAGGGCCTGCCTTCAATACAAGAATACTTTGTTCTAAGAACCTGGCATGTTGTGATGCTCACCCTCCTGGCATGATCGGTGAAGACAAAATGGGTGCACAAGCAAATGTGGTAAAGAAAGCTGATGGATTGCCTGCAACAATGATGCAAAAATAGAGCGATACTGGGGATGGTTCAGGACTGGATGGGGTGTGCTCTCTTGTCTAGAGGGTCACTGTGAGGTGGAGCTGGTTCGACAGCACCCGACCACAACAACAACAGAAAACTAAGACTGGCTCTGACAAGTGTCAGATGCTGCTCACCCAGGCTTGGACATTAACTTTCCATCACATTAAATGTAATCGCTTGGTGTCAGAGTTGGAGAAGCTGCTATTCATACTCTAGTGATCAAGTGTTATGTGAGAAAATTACTTGTACATTTACTAGTTTGCTATTCATACCTTATTTCAGTTTAGCTTAATAACCCATTCCCTTGTTTTCTTTATCTCTGGGGAAAATAAGTATCACTAATTGGAGCAGGATATGTGAAAGTACTGCAAAAATAAAACACACCATGCTAATATTAAAAAAAAAAAGAAAGCTGATGGTACCTCTTCTATCAAAAGATATAGCATCTGGGATCTGAAAGGCTTGAGGTTAAACAAGCAGCTGTCTAGCTGATAAACAAACCCACATGGAAGAAGCACACCAGCCTGTGTGATCATGAGATGGGATCAGGTAACAGGCATCAGAAGACCCAAAACACACACACACACACCCCACACACCCCCCCCCCCCAAATCCATCTGTAGATAATGGAACATCTCCTTGCAAAAGGGTCACAAGGGATGAGTCAACTAGGATGCAGTATAACACCAATGAAATATACAATATTCCTCTGGTTCCTTGAGGTTCCTCACCCCCCACTACCATGACTCCAGTCCTGCCTTTCACTGCGGGCTAGACCAGAACATGTACACAGATACAGATAAGAGCTCGACACACACTGAATCAAGAAATAACAATGGAAGTAGTGATACCAGGAGGGCAGGAGAAAGGTGACTCCAATGATTGACACATAACCACACCCCCACCCCAGGGGGACGATCAACAGAAACCAAGGGTGACGGGAGAGAGTGGTTGGTTAAGATATGAAAATAATAATAATTTATAATTTATCAAGGGGTCAAGGTGGGGTGGGTAGGGAGGGGAAAAAGAGGGACTGATATTTTGACCCTGGCCTCTAAACCCCTGATAAGGCCTGACCGTGGCAGCCTGCTCTCTGCTGGCTCCTCTAAGCCCCATGTCCATCACATGGGTGGTTCATTTTCTGTCAGCGCCCACGTAACTGACATATCTCCCCCACTTGCCTGAAAAGACAGCCAGGAGATCACCTCGCTAGGGTTGGGATCAACGGTGGCCCTCTCTCCTTTGGGGACTGCCTACACCAGCGGAGCTCTTAACACTGGTCTCACTTCATGCCCTGCCTTGCCCTAGGGGCTAACTGACCCTGGGGCACAGCAAGGCCAGTATCATCACAAGGGCATAAGGACTGCACCTCTTGGCCTCCTAGTACAATCCTGCCCCTTGAGAGTCCCTGGGGTCTAATAGTAAGGGCTCAAATAGAAAGTAAATGTTTAGAAAATAATCTTGGCAACATATGTACAAATATGCTTGATACAATTGATGTATTGATTGTTATAAGAGCTCTAAGAGCCCCTTTATTAGTCTAGGTACTTTGGAGAAGTAAATCTACAGCAACTTGTGTATAAGAGAGAGTTGTATGTAAAGGTTAAGTGCGCATCAAGAAAATATCCCAACCCAGTGCTGCCCAAGCCCACAAGTCCAACATTAACCCATTAGTCCAATAACAGTCCACAAAGTCCTGCTCCATCTCACAAAACAGACACAATGATGTCGACTGCAGAGGAAAGCTGAGTCAATGAATATGTAAGCATCTCAGCGCTGGCAGGGGTCTCCACGTGGGTGCTCCAGCACCCAGGGCTGCATCGGGGTACGTTCATGTGGCTTCTCCCTGGGGATGTCTTGCAGGAAGTCTGTCTTGCAAGCTGGCTGTAGCAGGGAACTGCGAAAGCAGTTGCACCCTGGTGTGACCACAAAGCAAGAGACCCGAGAACTAGAAAGGTGAGGCTCACTGAGCCATTTATCCCTCTGCCCTTCAATTAACCCCACATGTGTTTATCGGCCAGGTTGGCACAATAAACTGAGTCCCCAGTAGTATGATCTTTTAATTTTAAAAAAGAGCAAATGGACTAGAATTGAATCAGAGAGAGTTCATCAGTGAGATTAAAGAAAATCTCTCAACCTAATTTGGTAAAGGAATAATTTTTAAAATAGACAAGAAAATCTAGAGAAAATCACAGAATTCTGTGGGACAACATCAAGTACATTATGTGTGATTGGACAAAAAAACAGGAAGAAACAAACAAAACAATCAAAAGAGCAGAGAGAAGGAAACTTCCTTAATATATCATGACATGGTAAAAAATGTACTCATGAAGCTAAACAAACCAAAAGCAGGGCTGACTGAAATAAAATAATCATGACATATCATGATGAAAGTTACAAATGACAGGAATCCTGACAGCAATTGAGAAAAAATAAGTTACTTAAAAAGAGGAACTGAAAACAAAAATTGTCTTAGAAAAAGTGCATCCAGAAGGCTCTGTAGCAGAAAATGACGAGACTTGGTTTAATGTACTTTGGACATGTTGTCCAGGGAGACAGACCTTGGAGACGTGTCCCACGCATGATAAAAGTACCGGGTTTTAGAACCGAGGAAGACCTTCAACAAGATGGATTGACACAGTAGCTGCATCACTGGGCTCAAAGATAAGAACAATAGTGAGGACTGCACAGTATGGGGCAGGGTTTTTCTCTATTGTCCATAGGAACACTGAGTTGGAATAACTCCACAGCACCTTCCAATAACAGCAACAACACCACCATCTATCATACACGAACACACTGAAGCAGGAAAAGTAAACATACATATTGAAAAGAGAAACGAGTCATGCAATTAAAAACTCCCAATACATTCAAAGAAGAGTTGACACCAATTTTATTCAAACCATTGTAGGACATAATAAAAATGGAAAGTCCCCAAATTCATTTTATGAAACTTGTAAAATCATTATACCCAAATCAGACAGAAACATAGCCAGGAAAGAAAATAATACAGCAATATCCCTTATGAACATAAATGTAAAAATATCTCAACAAAACCCTACCTAATAAAGCCAACAATAAATATCTCAGTAAAGTAAATCATCATGACCAACATGAATTCATAACAAGGGTGCAATGATGGTTACATATTAGAAAAACAATCAATGTTATCCACTATATAAACAAAACAACAGGAAAGAACTTTATAACCATATTAGAAAAATTCAAATCCTACAATCCTGAGAAGAAAATGGGACCAACGGTTCCAGGGGATAATAGAAAGGGAGAGCTAGGGAAGGGGGAGGGGAGCCAACAGACCCACGGACAGGGAACAAAAAGAGATCTAAAATTGATGGAGAGGAAGGTGTAGAATGCCTGGTGGGGTTAGATCAAGTGCAATGTAGCTGAAAGAGGAATTACTGAGAGCCAAATGAAGGTCAAACATGATAGTGGGACAGGAGGAAAGTAAAGGGAAATAGAGGAGGAAAGGAGGCAAAAGACATTTTTTTTTTACATTTTATTAGGGGCTCATACAACTCTTATCACAATCCATACAAATACATACATAAATTGTATAAAGCACACCCCTACATTCTTTGCCCTAATCATTTTCAAAGCATTTGCTCTCCACTTAAGCCCTTTGCATCAGGTCCTCTTTTTTTCCCCCTCCCTCCCCGGTCCCCCCTCCCTCATGAGCCTTTGATAATTTATAGATTGTTATTTTGTCATATCTTTCCCTATCCGGAGGCTCCCTTCCTCCCTTTCTCTGCCGTCCATCTCCCAGGGAGGAGGTCACATGTGGATCCTTGTAATCGGTTCCCCCTTTCCAACCCACTCACCCTCACTCTCCTAGTATCACCCCTCAGACCCCTGGTCCTCAAGGTATCATCCACCCTGGATTCCCTGTGTCTCCAGCTCCCATATGCACCAGTGTACATACAACCTCTGCCCTATCCAGTCCTGCAAGGTAGAATTCGGATCATGGTAGTTGGGGGAAGGAAGTATCCAGGATCTGGGGGAAAGCTGTGTTCTTCATCGGTACTACATCGCACCCTGACTGACCCATCTCCTCTCCTAAACCCCTCTATGAGGGGATCTCCAGTGGTTGACAAATGAGCTTTGGGTCTCCACTCTGCTGCACTTCCCCCTTCATTCACTGTCGTATATATATATATATTTTGCATGATGCCTTTGGCACCTTGTGATTGCACAGGCTGGTGTGCTTCTTCCATGTGGGCTTTATTGCTTCTGAGCTAGATGGCCGCTTGTTCACCTTCAAGCCTTTAAGACCCCAGACACTATCTCTTTTGATGGCCGGGTACCATCAGCTTTCTTCGCCACATTTGCTTATGCACCCGTTTGTCATTGGTGATCGTATCATGGAGGTGTGCATCCAATGATATGATTTTTTTGTTCTTTGATACCTGATAACTGATCCCTTCAGGACCACGCGATCACACAGGCTGGTGTGTTCTTCTATGTGGGCTTTGTGCCTTCTGAGTTAGATGGCCGCTTGTTTATCTTCAAGCCTTTAAGACCCCAGACACTATCTCGTTTGATAGCCGGGCACCATCAGCTTTCTTCACTACATTTACTTGTTCACACACTTTGGCTTCAGCAGTTGTGTAGGGAGGGTGAGCATCGTAGAGTGCCAACTTAATAAAAGAAAGTATTCATGCATTGAAGGAGTGCTTGAGTAGAGGTCCAAGTTCCTTCTGCCACCTTAAAACTAAACCTATAAATACAGAAACATAGATATATTTCCCCATCCTCATATATATATTTGCATGTACATGTCTTTGTCTAGACCTCTATAAATGCCCTTTGACTCCTACCTCTTTCCTCCATCTCCCTTGACTTTCCTCCTGCCCTACTACCAAGCTCCATCCCCACCTGGGTTACAGCTATACCTCTTCTTTATGTAACCTTACCCTTGATCATTCCCTACCAGGCCTGCCACTCCCTCCTCACTACCATTTTGGGTCCCATGTTGTTCCCTTGTCCCTGGGTTTGTTAACACCACTTCCTTACCCCCCCACTTCCCCTATCCCAAGCCCCCCCCGGAACTGTCGGTCCATTGTTTTTCCTCCAGATAGTTCATCCAGCCTGTCTTATTTAGACAGACCTGTGGAGACAATAACATGCACGAAAATAAGACAGAGGAAAACAAAGCAACAGTATACAACTAGACAACAAAACAACAACAAATCACTGACAAAGAACAAAACAAAACACATCAAGAAAGAAAACTTGTAGTTAGTTCAAGGATTGTTTGTTGGAGGCAAAAGACATTTATAGAGGTGTAAATATACACACATATATAAAAATATACTTATATAATTATAGGGATATGGGTCTATGTTCATATATTTATGTTTAATATCAAGGTTACAGATGAATATTGGTTCTCTATTCAAGTCCTCCCGCAACGCAAGAACACTTCCTTCTAATAACCTGGCATTCTGTGATGCTCACCTTCCTGACATGATAGCTAAAGTCAAATGGGTGCATTAGAAAATGTGGTGAAGAAAGCTGATGGTGCCTAGCTATGAAAAGATACAGTGTTTGGGGTCTTAAAGGCTTGAAGTTAAACAAGCGGCCATCTAGCAGGGAAGCAATAAAACCCACATGAAAGAAGCACACAGCCTGTGTGATCACAAGGTGTCAACAGGATCAGGTATCAGATGACCCAAAACAAACCATCATATAGATATGAATTGAGGGGGGGGTTTGGAGTGGAGACCCAAGGCCCATTTGTAAACAATTGGACATCTCCTCACAGAAGGGTCAAGTCAGTCAGGGTGAAGTTTAGCACCAACAAAATACACACTACTCTAGCTCTTTAATTGACCTTGGCACCCCACTATCCTGACCCCAATTCTAGCTTACAAATCTGGCTTGACAGGAACATGTACCCTAGTACATATCAGAGCTCTTGGTACACGGAATCCAGGACAGATAAATCCCTCAGGAACAGTAATGGGAGTAGCAATACCATGAGGGGAAGGGGAAGAGGGGAGAGGAAGGGGAGAAAAGGAAAACCAGTCACAATGATCGACATATAAGCCACTCCCCACCTGCAGGGGACAAGCAACAGAGTAAAGGGAGACTGCAGACAGTGTAAAATATGAAAATAATAATAATTTATAATTTAACAAGGAGTCATGAGGGTGAGGGAGGGAGGGAGGGAAATAAAACAGGAGCTGATACCAAGGCCTCAATTAGAAAATGTTTTGAAAATAATGGTGACAACATATGTACAAATGTGCTTGATACAATTGATATATGGATTGCTATAAGAGGTGTAAGAGCCCCTAGTAAAATGATATTAAAAAATACATCTACCTCTCCGTCTCTCTGCCACCCCGAGTGTGGTGGTGCTCCGACTTCACCATGTCATCTCATAAGACTTTCAGGATCAAGAGATTCCTGGCCAAGAAACAGAAGCAGAATCTGCCCATTCCCCAATGGATTCGAATGAAAACCGGTAATAAAATCAGGTACAACTCCAAGAGAAGACATTGGAGAAGAACCAAGCTGGGTCTGTAAGGAGCCCCCTGAAGGATGGCACGCATGGCCGCATTTTCCCAGGCTCAAATCATGAATTAAGATTTTTGTCCCCATCTGAGGAATTGAACTTCAATCGGCAAATAATCTGGTTTATTCCTTGTTCTTTTGCTTCCTAATCAAGTTTAACAATAAATAATGTAAGGTTGTTGTTGTGAGAAAAAAAATACATCTATACTACTATAATACCTCAAGTAGAAAAAGACAGAAAATGGGGTAAGATGGCCACCATATAACAAGCCCGGGAAGATGTGCTCAGCAACTACCAAAGAGTTTCCACTATGAGAAAGATTCTGCACTTCCTGGTAGCAAGAAATTCAACTTAAAAGCCAAGTTGACCCAAGTTTCTCAAAGTGGAAAGCAGCAAGGCCTGCTGACAGACCCCCTTTACGGATGAGCAGCAACATGAGTTGCTTCTACAAGCATCGTGATTCTTCGTGGCCCCTGAGAAAAGACAGTCAGCCAGCCAACCCTCTACTTCCCTGGCCTCTAGGGACACAGATAGCTAGCAGATCACTTGGGCAGCTTGGTACACACATACTCAGTACCCAAGGTACGCTCTGTACCATTTCCCCATCTTCCTCCTCTTTTCCTGCTTTGTTCTACAAGGCATTCCATCCCGTGTGCCAGCGCCATGATACCGCATACATGTACACACAGACTACTAAAAGAGCAGGAATCCCCACCCACAAGGTAGCTTTATTATATATATTTTTGGATTTTGTACTTTTGTTCTATTTTAATACTCTCTCTCTCTCTTTTTTGATCTCCTACTTCCTCTTCTGGAGTGACTCCACCCTCCTGAGAATCCACATTCCTCCCAGGAAGAGACAGGTCTGTGTATCCCAGCATACCCACTCTAGCATGGGCTTTCCAGGACCTCCTAAGTGCACAGATATGCTCACATTCATTCACATTGCCACAATAGCAGAATCTGGTGCCCACAACCATACCCAAGTCTTTTTTTTTTGATCCTTGTACTTCTATCAATTATCTTTCTATTTTCTTGCTGTTCTCTCATTAAATATCTTTCCATGAAACCTATTAATTGAGATTAACTCTCTGCCCGCAAGTGTCAACTCACAGTGATCCTATAGGACAGGGTAAAACTGTCCGGTGAGTTTCTGAGACTGTAACTGTTTATGGGAATAGAAAGTCTCCTTTTTTTGGCAGAGCAGCTGGTGGTTTTAAAATGTTGACCTTTCGGATTATAACTCAATACGTAACCATTATATGACCAGAGCTCCTTATTGTGATTACCCCTCTGAAAATATTTTCCCATTATTTTTGCAAGTCTGTTGGCTTATTCACAGTCACTTATTACTATCATTACTTTATTCTTATCATTACTTTTATTTTATTCTATTTTTCCCAGCCACTATCCCCACTTAGGCACCTTTCCCCTTCTTTTCATTTCACCACTGTATGTTTTCCAGCTCCTATTAGAACTCACCTGTGTCACTAGACAAACTCTACCTCTGTATGACCAGCAGCTCACACACCACAATGCTGAAGAAACAGCAGTCAAGCACAGAAAGCTTCCAAATTCAAGAAAACCAAACATGAACAACCAAGTAGCACTCAAACCAATGGAATAGTCTGAAGATGTGATTGTGAACCACCAGTAACAGAATTCAGAAGAATGATGCTTAGGTCAAGAGATCTGGGGAATGTTCATGAGAAAAACAGAAGAAATTGAGAAACTAAAATCCTTAAACCAAAGGATTCTAGAAGACAAGCAATGAGATAACTGAATTAGGCAACATAGTAAAAGGCTAGAGGAATAAAATGGAAAAGGAAAATAAAATAAATGAGCTTGAAGACAATTACCCTCACGACAGTAGACAAGAGAAGCAATCAACAAAAAACCCCGGAAGCATCCAAATAAATCCTGTAGGACACTATCATAAGAACCCATCTAAGAAAAGAAAAAAGAAAAGAAATGCTGGGAAAAGAACACCACCAAAAAAAAAATCTACAGAGAAGTACAAGAAACCATGGAAGAAAATTTCAACACACTATTCAACAAGCTGAGAAGAATGGACAACCAAAGAGAAAACATCAAGACATAAAGAAAAGGAGAGAATCTGAGGGCAGCTAGAGAAAAAGGAAAAGTCATCTACAAAGGAAAGTTGATAAGGATAAATTCAGACTTCTCAGCAAAAGACCTGCAGGCAAGAAGACAATGGAATGACATATATACAATTGTGACGGGTGGAAGGGGGGGTGGGGCGGAAGGAAGCCAGCCAAGAATAATATACTGAACAAAAATATCCCTCAAATACAAGGGAGAAATAAAGGTTATTTCCTGAGGAGGAAAAAATAAAGGAATTTTGAATTAAACAATTCATTTTCTCAGATCACAATGTTATAAAACTGGAAATCTACAACAGAAAGAAAAGGAACAAAAAGACAAACACATGGAGACTGAACAACATACCATTTCAAAATGACTGGACACTAGAGTAAACGAAAACGAGAAATTAAGAAACTCCTTAAAACAAGCAAACCTATAACACATCATACCAAAAACTCGGATACAACAAATGCAGTTATCTGAAGTCAATTTATAGCAAACAATACACACACGAAATATGAGAGAAATCCAAAACCAATACTAATAAAACACTTCCAACAAGTAGAAAGAGGGAAACCACATAAGTCCTTCAACAATAAAGGGAAAGAACTAATAAAAATTGAAGCAGAAATAAATGAACTGAAAAATGGGGGGGAAATCAACAAGACAAAAAGTTGGTTATGAAAAGATTAACAAAATCGACAAACTGATAGAAAACTTAACAAAGGAAAAGAAAGATGCAAATATCTAGAATTTGAGATGAAAAGGGTACCATCACAAAAGATCCAAATGAAATAAAAAGATACATGTAGAGCAAAAGAAGAATTAGAGGTCACCAAGAGACTTCCAACCAAGAAAGATTCTAAAGAAGTATGTATGTTGGCTTCACAGGAGAATGCTAGCAAGTATTCAGGGAAGAGCCATAACTAATTCTGTGCAGACTATTCCAAAATATAGAAACTGACAGCAAACTCCCACACGCATTCTATGAAATGAGCATAATCCTCAAAACCTGATCACGATCATTTAGAAAAAATGAAAACAGGAAGTAGATAAGAGTGTCCCTCATCAATATTCTTATTCAACATTGTACTACAATAAACATCTTAGCCAGACAGACAGCAAAAAAATTTTAAAATAAAAGGAATATAATTGGGCAAAAAATAGGTCAAGCTGTCACTATTTGCAGATAGTATGATTTTACATAGTGAGAGCCCCAAGGACTCCACAGAAAGATTGTTGGAAAGTACTAACGAATCTGTTAAAGTAATGGCATACAAGATTAATAAGCAGAAATCAATTTTAATATGCTATTGAAGAGAGCTCCAAAATAAAAACATCAAGAAAAAAATATAAAAAAAGAGAAAACAATATCATTTATAATATCCATACAAAAGATGAATACCTGGGAATAAACTTAACCAAAGAAACAAAAGACCTGTACAAAGGAAACTACAGAAAAATCAAAATATGAATATTACTGAAAGCAATAAATCTATAGATAGAACACAATTCTGATCAAAATCATTTTCTTGGGGGCTTATACAGCTCTTATCACAATCTATGCATCCATCCATTGTGTCTAGCACATTTGTTCATTGTTGCCATCATCATTTTCAAAACAATTTCATTCTACTTGAGCCCTTGGCATGGGCTCCTCATTTTTCCCTCTTCCCTTCTTCACGAACTCTTAATAATTCATAAATTGTTATTAATTTTTCATGTCTTACACTGTCCGAGGTCTCTCTTTACCCTCTTTTCTACTGCCCATGCCCAGGGAGAGGTTACATTGTGATCAGTGCCCCCTCTTGGTACCACTACTCTCACAGCTGTCTACAAATGGGTTTGGGGTCTCCAGTCCACCCTCCCCCTCAATCACATCAATAAGGCTTTTTGTTCTGGGTCTTTGATGCCAGATACCTGATCCCTTCGACACCTCTTTATCACACAAGCTGGTGTGCTTCTTCCATGTGGGCTTTATTGCTTCTTAGAGAGTCACTTGTTCATCTTCAAGCCTGTAAGACCCCAGATGCTATATCTTTGCATTGCTGGACACCATCACCTTTCTTCATTATATTTGCTTATGCACCCATTTGTCTTCAGCAATTCTGGCGGGAAGGTTATCACAGAATGCCAGGTGACTAGAACAAAGTGTTCTTGCGTTGAGGGAGTACTTGAGTAGAGGCCCACCTAATTGGACCTTTTGGACCTACTTTCTATCCAGCTCTTGGTAATCCAGGGTGTGTGCTACAGACTAGTGGACGTAATATTGTTCTTTTGAGGCACACAATATCTTTCATAAGCCACACCAGAAAGAATCCATGTGGAAGCTACATTCACTGGAGTTTGTAAACTGGGCTTTCATTCAAACTCATCAGGAGCCCTTTGATTTAAGACTGAAATTCATCAGTGTGAGAAGATGATGACTGCTATCCCAAGTTATGGAATTGGCAGTTATTGGACTTTGGTTTGACTCTCTGGCCTTCAGGGTGCCTAATGAATGGTGATCCGGGAATACCAAATATTTACTACTTTAATGCTCTTCTTATTTTGTTATGACATGTATTAGCCAGGTATGCATGTTGCTACCTTTTGGAATGAATTTTGTTGAAAGTTTTGTTCCAACATCAACCCTAATTATTTGTGTAAATAGTGTCCAGTCCAGCCTGTGTGATCACAAGGTGTCAATGGGATCAGGTATCAGGCATCAAAAAACAAAAAGTCCTATCACTGTGATGAGTGGGAGTGCGAAATGGGGACACAAAACCCATCTACAGGTAACTGGACATACCCTTACAGAAGGGCCTTGGGGAGGAGACAAACCAGTCAGGGTATAGTATAGTAAAGATAAAACATACAGCTTTCCTTTAGTTCTTTAACGCTTCCTCCCTCCCACTATCATGATCCCAATTCTACCTTACAAACACGGGTAGACCAGAGGATGTACACTGGTACAGACAGGAACTAGAAACAGAGGCAATCCAGGACAGATGACCCTCTGAGGACGAGAAGTGAGAGTGGCGATACCGGGAGGGTGGAGGGAAGGTAGGGTAGAAAGGGGCAAGGGATTATAAAGATCTACATATAAACTCCTCCATGGGGGACAGACAACAGAAAAGTGGGTGAAGGGAGACGTTGGACAGTGTGAGATATGCCAAAATAATAATAATTTATAAATAATCAAGGGTTCATGAGGGAGGGTGGGGGAAGGAGGGTGAAAATGAGGAGCTGGTACCAAGGGCTCAAGTAGAAAGAAAATGTTTTGAAAATTATATGGCAACAAATGTACAGATGTGCTTGACACAATGTATGTATGGATGAATTGTAATAAGAGCTGTATGAGTCCCCCCAGAAAAGATTTTTTAATAAATTGTTCAGAAACTTGAATTTAATCTATATAAGTCAACAATTCGAGCATGAATTGATGTCTGAAACCAGCCTATACTTCTATATGCTTTTCTCAACCGTGTTTTAAATTCTGTATCATTAGCTAAATGAATAACACTATCGTTACCTTATGCCCCAGGAAGATGGTTTGAAAAGTTTTCGTTATCATAAAATGATAATGTTGTTTCTAAAGTGAACCAGAGACATATATAAACCACAGATATGTGAATGGATTTTGTGCTCCCATTTAAATCTAGCCCCAATCTAAGAACTATGAGTTCTTAGGATGTGGCCCTCTTTAATGCTTAAAGAAGTCACTAAAGATATAGGTGCTATAGAAAAAACAAAACAAAAGAGAATGAAAAAACAACAAACAAAGCCCAAGTAATATACTCATAAAAATTATATCTGTTTGTAATTAATAGATAAAAATTTTACTAGTACATTGCTTAGAACACATGGTAGATAAATGGAATCACAGAATGGAATTTTCCCACTTTTTGCAGTCCATTGTATATTCAATATTTGTAAGTCTTAACATTTACAAAAAGTACAAAACAAGGTGATCTATATTAAACATAATGCCTGTGCTATAAATTGTCATCACAAGGTAATTATTTTACTATTGATTCGAACATTTTCTTCATTCAATACTTTTATTGAAGTTCAAAGTATACATTCTTAAGACAATAAATACCTGGCTGTTTTTTCTTAGTATCACAGAGGTACCATCATCAACCTCAAATTCTCCATAGTCTCTTAGACACCGTACCTGAAAAGAAAATCAGATATTTTATCCAAATTACCTTTTAAAATATGCAGTGATCATAACATGAAGTGGGATTATATAAATGCCTGAACAGTAAAAGTACTGTATTTTATGTGTCTGTTTCCTCCTCTGTGTACTTAGGAACCTTACTATTCCCAGATATTTACTGTGGTCCTAAACCTAAAGATCTCAATTTCCTACGTCACCGGGAAGGGAAAAATAAGCTTTGCAAATGTATACATGGATGGTATTACCAATAAGGAAACCAGGGATTTAGATAAAAGGAGACTACATAGTTGGACGTTTTCCTCTCAAACAATGCACTATATTAATCAGAAGGAATAAAAATGAGGGACATAACAGTGGCAAACAAGAAAGAAAAGAGCATTTTACCTCAACTAGATTGACCAGATCCTTCCCATAATCCATCAGGATAAAAGAACATACATCTAAAAACAAACTGTTTTTCTTTTTAACAATTTATTGGGGCTCATACAATTCTTATCACAGTTCATACATATACATACATCAATTGTATAAAGCACATCTGTACAGTCTTTGCCCTAATCATATTTTTCTCTTTTCTTTTTTTTTACATTTTATTAGGGACTCATACAACTCTTATCACAATCCATACATATACATACATCAATTGTATAAAGCACATCCATACATTCCCTGCCCCAATCATTCTCAAGGCATTTGCTCTCCACTTAAGCCCCTTGCATCAGGTCCTCTTTTTAATTTTTTCCCCCTCCTCCCCTTTCCCCGCTCCCTCGTGTGCACTTGCTAATTTATACATCGTTATTTTGTCATATCTTGCCCTATCCGGAGTCTCCCTTACCCCCCTTCTCTGCTGTCCCTCTCCCAGGGAAGAGGTCACATGTGGATCCTTGTAATCAGTACCCCCTTTCCAACCCACTCACCCTCCACTCTCCCAGCATCGTCCCTCACACCCTTGGTCCTGAAGGTATCACCCACCTTGGATTCCCTGTACCTCCAGCCCTCATATGTACCAGTGTACAGCCTCTGCCCTATCAAGCCCTGCAAGGTAGAATTCGGATCATGGTAGTTGTTGGGAGGAAGCATCCAGGATCTGGAGGAAAGTTGTGTTCTTCATCGGTACTACCTCGCACCCTAATTAACCCATCTCCTCTCCTAAACCCCTCTATGAGGGGATCTCCATTGGCCGACACTTGGGCCTTGGGTCTCCACTCTGCACTTCCCCCTTCATTTAATATGGTATATATATGCATATATGCATATACATATATACATATACACACATGTACACATACATACACACATATCTTTTTTTTTTTTGCATGATGCCTTATACCTGGTCCCTTGGCACCTCGTGATCGCACTGGCTGGTGTGCTTCTTCCATGTGGGCTTTTTTGCTTCTGAGCTAGATGGCCGCTTTTTCACCTTCAAGCCTTTAAGATCCCAGACACTATCTCTTTTGATAGCCAGGCACCATCAGCTTTCTTCGCCACATTTGCTTATGCACCCATTTGTCTTCAGCGATCCTATCATGGAGGTGTGCAGTCAATGATATGATTTTTTGTTCTTTGATGACTGGTAACTGATCCCTTTGGGACCACTCGATCACACAGCCTGGTGTGTTCTTCCATGTGGACTTTGTTGCTTCTGAGCTAGATGGCCGCTTGTTTATCTTCAAGCCTTTAAGACCCCAGTCACTATCTCTTTTGATAGCCGGGCACCATCAGCTTTCTTCACCACATTTACTTGTTCACCCACTTTGGCTCCAGCCGTTGTGTCGGGAGAGTGAGCATCATAGAGTTCCAATTTAATAAAAGGAGATATTCATGCATTGAGGGAGTGAACAAACTGTTTTTCAAAGGAAATCAAGTCTTCCAATCTCTTGTTTCTCAGGAATACTTAAAAATACATTTAAAAGATTCAGTTTCATGCTCTTTCATTTTGCTTACACAGTAACTTAGCAATCAATTAATTTTCATTTAGTATTTTAATAATAAAACAAAATTTATGGAAGATGGAATGTTAGATTACATCAAGATGCTTGAAATTAAAGTGCCAACATCCAATCATTTTTGACCTATAAAATGTAAGCTTAATATAGTTCAGCTCACACATCACTATTACCTTAAAACTGTGAATCAAAGTTTGTTGCAGAGAGGGCACTATAAGCATTTCCATACTCCTGTCCCTCTATAGCAGTGTTTCCCAAAGTGGGGATACTGCAATGATCCAGGAGGAGTACAAAGCAGATAGCTACACTTTATCCTGCAGTATAGGCTATTGTATAAAAGTTTTTAATTTTACACACACACACACACACACACACACACACACACACACCCCATAGTGAATGAAGGGGTAAGTGCAGCGTGGAGACTCAAAGCCCATTTGTCGGCCACTGGAGATCCCCTCATAGAGGGGTTTAGGAGAGGAGATGGGTCAGTCAGGGTGCGATGCAGTACCGATGAAGAACACAGCTTTCTCCCAGATCCTGGATGCTTCCTCCCCCAACTACCATGATCCGAATTCTACCTTGCAGGACTGGATAGGGCAGAGGTTGAACACTGGTGCATATGGGAGCTGGAGGCACAGGGAATCCAGGGTGGATGATAACTTCAGGACCAATGGTATGAGGGGCAATGCTGGGAGAGTGGAGGGTGAGTGGGTTGGAAAGGGGGAACTGATTACAAGGATCCACATGTGACCTCCTCCCTGGGAGATGGACGGCAGAGAAAGGGAGGAAGGGAGCCTCCGGATAGGGAAAGATATGACAAAATAACAATCTATAAATTATCAAGGGCTCATGAGGGAGGGGGGGCAAGGGAGGGAGGGGGGAAAAAAAGAGGACCTAATGCAAAGGGCTTAAGTGGAGAGCAAATGCTTTCAAAATGATTAGGGCAAAGAATGTAGGAATGTGCTTTACACAATTGATGTATGTATATGTGTGGATTGTGATAAGAATTGTATGAGCCCCTAATAAAATGTAAAAAAATGATTAGGGCAAAGAATGTACAGATGTGCTTTATACAATTGATGTATGTATATATATATGGATTGTGATAAGAGTTCTATGAGCCCCTAATAAAACAATTAGGAAAAAAAACAGGCCCAAAGAACAAAAGAAAACTGGGTTAGCAATATATATACATAAATTAAAATATCTATAAAGAGATTCTATCACCGCCCTCTAGTTGATTCTAACTCACAATGACCCTATATTGGTTTTCCAAGGCTGTAAATCCTTACAGAAACTAATAGTCTCATCTTTCTCCTGAGCAACAGTTGGTAAATTTGAACCTTAAGAAACTCAGAACCCTGGTGGTACAGCAGTTAATCACTGGGTTGCAATCTGCATGGTCGACAGTTCAAAACTACCAGTACCAGTAGGAGAAAGCCTGGGCTTTCTACTCAGAAACCCATAGGGGATCCCTAGGAATCAGCATTGACTCAATACCAGAGAGTTTGGTTCTGGAACCTTATGGTTAGCAGTCCAATCAATGCCTATCCTACAATGCCAGCAGGGATCCTAAGAAAGAGATGAAGAGATGTAGTCAATGAATAAGGCCCATCTAGCCATAATCTCTTATGCATTGTATTATCAATTCTAGCCTATATGGCTATGGTTAAAATCCCATTTTGGAGGGATGGTTATGTGGAAAAGCCATCTCAGAAGCAGGAACACAGAGAAATGCTGGACCATCAAGGTGTAAGAGGCCCTAGTGGGACATACTTGAGATCTTTGTCTGAAGTGGTAGAGACTGAGATGGAGGCATCAAAGGCTGCAGCACAGAGACCATGGGACAGAACATAGGAACTAGGCCAAGACCAGAGGCTGAGGCAAGGCGTCCATGACATAAAACAGAGGAGCAATACTGAGACTATGATACTTTGAGGCAGAGCAGTGGGCTGCCTTTCTGGCCCAAAGAGGCAAAGGGACTATGTGACTGAGAGGCTAAGGACTAAAGACTGACATGACTGCTGGATGACAGGAGAGGTACACTTACTGTTTCCTGATGCTGACTTGTGGTAACTAGTTACCTTCCTTAATAAGCCCACTAAATTGTGAATATTGTCTGTGAGTTCTGTGAGGCCAACTGGGAGCGATAATTGAACCCGACAGAAAGGCAGTGTGTGAGGGAGGAGTGGGTGGTGTCAGAATAGATATTGAAGGATGAAGGATGGAGGCATGTCTGAACTCTGCCTCATGGAAACAGTGAAGCCAGAGAAAGTCAAATACGGCCCTCTGATATGTCTTCCTACATTTAAAGAAGCCAATCCAATTACTAGCACTAACAAATAAGAGAAACAACGTTACTGGATAACTCAACAGGATATTTGAGTTGGCAGAAGAACAGAACAGCTTATTGAGTCTGAGGAACAAAAGTAAAGAAACATGATCCCAAGGAACACCCTCAAGCAAATCAATGCAAATATTATGGAAGTCCCAGAAGAGGGCAAAGGGTAACTAAATAAAACTTAATAGACAACAGCAGAACATTACCAAAACTTGACAAAGGACAAGAATGTACATATCAATGACACTTAAGAATTTCCAAATCAGAAGAAAGCCTGAGAGATCCACACCAAAATATCTTATCATCAAACTCTTTAAAAAAAAGATAAAATCTTGACAATATCAAATAAAATGAAGTACCAATTTACATATATAGAAACCCTGGAAACCAGGAGGTAATAGAGTCACATATTTAAAATAATGAAAGAAATGAACAGCCATCCAAGATTCCTATAGCCAGCAAAACTTTCCTTTATAAATGAGGATAAAATTCAAGAAAACAAATAAAACCTGAGGGAATGTTGAGACATTCCTTTAGATTGAAATACAAGGATAGTAGATTGCAAGATGAAGCAATATAGAGAAAAGGTATTAGGTTCCTGGATTCAGGTACCTGAAAGAATTCACACAGCAGAAGCAGGTTTGTAATCCAAGTGATTTTATGGGGAAAAGGGAAGTTTCAGGTATTACAGCCTCAAAAAATACACATTGTTTTAAGAAAGCATACAAGGATCCGCAGAACTGCACATGGGTTCACTGCTGAATGGGGAAAAAACACATAGAAAGAACAGGAACACATAACCCAGCACGTGGAACCAGGAAATCCCAGGGGCCAAAAGGGCTCCCACCCCCCACTTGTGGAGAATGCTGGAATGGAAGGAAGTCAAGGCAGGGTCTTTATTCCCTCCTCTCCACAACGGCTGGGGGAAGCATGGTTGAAGGTATTGGTTGGTTCCACTGGCTTGAGTTTAGGCCCACCTGTGTGAGGTAATGTAACTGAGCCTAATCTGTGTGCCCTGGTGGACCTCCCCTCGGGGCGGAGGGAGCTCTTGTCTGAGCATGCTCAGTTTGATTGTTCTAAAATTTAATGGATGCCTGATTTCTTCCAATCCTTTTGCTTTAGCCTTATGCAGTTACTGCGGAGACAACCCCCTTGTGGTGCTTATGTAATCTGATGTCAATTTGGGACTTGAGAGGATTAAGAGTGAAGTGGTGGAGTCTAGTTGGTCAATCAGGATAGCCAGTGAGGCCTCTGTGTGGGCATTGCCTTCGCCTGAGAATTCTGGGAACTCCAGTATTTCCTCCTTAAACAGGAGACGCTTTTCTCTCTCAGCTCACTTCCTTGGAGATGCTCTACTGGCAAGACACATGGCACTACGTCCTGGTAGCTGGGAAAGCCACACGGACCTACCCTGATGCAACAGACCTCTGGAGCCAGAGAAGCTACATAGAGAACCCTGCCAGCGCTGAGATGTTTACAATGCTACTGGATCCAAAAACTTTCTACTCGCTGGTTCAAGATCGTCCTGCAATCGGAGTCATTGCATGTTTCGTGAGTCTGACGAGGCCTTTACAGATTGGTATCAGACATATGGGCTAATATTGGGCTCACGGACTTGACCTGGACTGGGCTGGGACGTTTTCGCAATATTCAGTTGTTCTTCTATATAAACCTCTTTCTTATAAACATGAGTTTCTATGAATTTGTTTCTCTTGTCTACCCAGACTAACACTCCCCCTTTATGGCCCCTATTCTGGCTACCTAACATATTTAGCCAACACCTAAGTTGAATGCAAACATTTTTCTTTGGTCTTCTTTATTCAATATTCAAAAGTATACAAAAGAGGATAATAAAGATGGTTCAAAATCCAAAAATTAACTAAGCGCCAAAGTACGTGGTACTACTGGAAGAAATGAGGAGCAAAGAGAGGATAACCCACTTAACAAGTAACAAAATGACAATTATATGACAGGGACTTCAAGTGTGTGCAAATATGGAATTTAAAAACTGAAAAAAGTCCCAGAAACATTTGAAGCTCCTTGTTAAGTACTTCCTTAGTGGTAGTAACTTTCAATATGAAAGTATTAAAATGTCCAGTGTAAAAGCAGAGACCTTGTGATATGCATATGATACAACTTTGCTTATGGAAAGCTAAGAGGATTCAACACATTAATGAAGAACTGAGACTAAAGCTTTCTGTAGGGATTATGGCTCGATGGAAAAAAAAAGCCTCATGCTCGGGCCAATAAACACAATGATAAAAAGAGAAAAAAATAAATTGACACGGATTTCATTTATTTCAATGCATAATCAACATTCATGGAATTAGTGAAGAAATCAAGCCATGAGATAAATGCTGCAAAAGACTTCTTTAAAGTGTTAAAGAGCAGCAGAGTCAGCAAAATGACTGTCAGACAACAAACTCGGACAACTCTCAGCAATTATAGAGAAGGTCCACTAGGAGCGATATCCTAAACTTCATGGAAGAGAATCTCAATATGAAGTACATCCAAGCTTCTTAAACTGAGAGAGCAGTAGCAACTACTAACAGATTCCCCTCTTTGTTATAGGCTGTCCACACGCTGGGGAAGCTTCCCTCCTGCCTGGCATAGCCAATTTTTTCTGGTCCCTGAGCTAACCCAGCTGACCAAGCCTCTTGGCTTGCTGTCCTCTGGTGAAGAACAGCTTTGCAGAGTCAGCTTGGTGCAGACAGTCACTAGCCAAGCTTAACTTTTGCTTTGTTCTACAGTTCCACCAGCCCTTGCTCAACATTCCTCACCTTGCCACCCCCAAGCAGGAAATGTGTTAGCAAAACAACACAATTAGGGGGCAAGGGGGAAAGAGAAGCCTAGCACTTGCCGCACCAATCTCAAAGTAGACTTGAGAGGTTTAATTTAACCCCCCCCATTGGGTGAGAAATCCACACACCTGGCCTCTAGACCTGGCAGGAACCCCATCTTATCCCTCAAGGGGTGGAGTCAAGGGACAGAGTTTTTGTGGGTTTTAAACTGCGGACCATGCTGATCGCAACCCAATGTGTAACCACTGTACCACCAGGGGTCCTTTTATCTCAGTAAAACTATGAAAACTAGTCCTCGGTTTATCTGACCCCAGCCATGCTATTTTTTAATCACCTAATATGTATATGAAAGGTGAACAATGAATAAGACAGAGGTGAATTGATAACTATGAATTATGATATCGCAGAAAAGCACTGACAAAACATCAACAGCCAGAAGAGCAAACAAAGCTATGCTGGAAGAGCTACAGCGGGAGTGCCCCTTAAAGAGGCCGACTCCGTGTATATGTCATCTGGATGGCAAGTCCCTGGATGGTCAAAAAGAGGAAGCCTCTCAGTGGTATACATTGACACCATGACTGCAATAATGGGCTCAAACAGCAATGTTTGAGAAGAGGGTGCGGGGCAAGGCAGTGTTTCATTCTGTTGTACATCTAGTTACTATGAATAGGACTTGGTGGCACCTAACAAAACTATATTCATATCTCCTTCTTACATAATAGGAGCATAATCCACACATTCAATAAAATCCATTCTCAAGAGGTAAAACTTACTTCAATATATAAGCTTTTGGGAGGCTTCATATCCTGTGTTATGTCCAAACCTTCATTTCCTCCCAATGACCTCATGTAAGTAGCAAGGGACTTCTTATAACAATTGAACCATTCTATCTGAAAACAGAAAAATGGTCTTTTTACCAAGTGACAAAGAAAACAAGCTTGCCAACATTGTGTAATCGTGACTTCAAACAGCACATATGCCCATGTAGATCATGAGTGTGGCATTCCTGTATTTATATAGCGAACATTAATGGTTGTCTTCTACGAGTCAGGAACTGTCTGTGCACTTAGGATGGAGCATTCAACCAAAACAGACAAAATTCTTGTTATCACATAGCTTACAAACCAGTAGACCTAAGCACAGATCTAAAAAAACCATTCAACCAGAAACAACACTACGAAAAACACATGATTCAGTTATGGTCGCTTTAAATACTGCACGGACTCTTTTTATAAGAATGGAACAACATGCTTGAGCAGACAATGCAAATGTCCCCAAAGAGAAGGAAGGACAAGCAAAATGAGGAGTGCACACAATAGAAGATAGTGAGGCTTACTTTGGAATTCAGTTCTAAGTTGTATCTGACAAGGGTAAACCTTTATCACATGTAAAGTGGTGCAAGAGGTCACATTATTTTACGACTGCATTTGTAGGAAAGTCAGTCATCGGAATTCTATAAATGTAAAAAAGTAGATTAAGAGTTGCCAAAGGGCTGGGGGAAGGAAATAATAATAAAAGGCATTTGTTATTTTTTAAAGTCTATTATGGTTAGGGTGAAAGTTTACAGAGAAAACTCATGTTTTATACAATAATTTATATATATTTTGTTTTGTGACATTAGTTGCAATCTCCTCAGAATCTTATTTATGTATAATTACAGAAAGGTAGGCAAAACAAAGATGTACAGGTTAATGACATTATTAAGAAACAGCCTCGTCAAGGAGTAACACATCCTCAGCCCCAAAATGGAGACTTATCATTTTGTTCCATTCTGAAAATTTTACATTATCACCCAAGAATGCATCCCTAAAACACTAGTTTAGTGCTGTTCATTATTTGTACTTTAAATAGATCCACACAGTATTTATTATTTTGTGACAAATTTCTTTCACTAAACATATTTTGGATTTCTGAAATTCTAATTTAAAGTGATGAAGAGCAAGGATGTCACACTTTGAGGACTGAGCAATGCCATGGGATTTTCCATTGACCTTAGCCATGGGATTTTCCATTGCCTCATAAGCATATGAAAGTTGGACAACAATTAATAAAGACCAAAGAATAGATGCCTTTGAATTAGCATGTTGGCAAAGAACACCGAAAGTACCATGGACTGCTAACTGAACAAACAAATCTGTCTCGGGAGATCACAGCCAGACTGATCCTTAGAGATGAGTATGGCAAGACTTGTCTCACAAGTTTTGGGCATGTTTTCAGGAGACCAGTCCTTAGAAAACGACGCAATACTTGGTACAGTGCAAAGTCAGTGGGAAAAACAAAAACAACTCAAGGAGATGAATTGATACGGTAACTCAACAATGGGTTCAAACATAACAATTGTGAGGATGCAGAGTCCAGTAGTACTTCATGCTGATCTAGACAGGGCCACTGTGAGGCGGAACTGACGAGAAGGCACCCACCACTACTATGTTGGTTAGTATTGGGTTATGTGTTGGCTAAAGCCAAGGTCAACAGTTTGACTCAACCAGTTACACCTAGGGAGAACGGGGATTTCTGCTCCTATAAAGAAATACAGCTTCAGAAACCTAAAGAGCCAGTTCTACTTTGCTCATCCTTAAGGATTGTTAAAAGTCAATGGCAGTGGGTGTTTTACACAATTAATGTATGTATGTATGGATTGTGATAATAGTTGTATGAGCCCCAATAAAATGATTTTTAAAAAAGAAATTATGACATAAGATTATCTCTCTCTAAAGTGTCTTGGAGTCTCTAACTTGTAAACTACTATTTGTCTACCTTCATGGAAAAAAATAATACACTAATCTTTGTTAAAGATGGCATCACCTATCCCTTATCGGTGAGTTCAAAGTGAAATGTTCACATATAGAAACTGAATTTCGGTTTATGCTCTGAGAAGGAAAAGGCAGAGGCAGTGATTCTCTCCATAGACTAGACCTTGTAGAGACTCTATTAACACCGAATTTGGACCCCAGCTATAAGGGATTTCCATTGAACTCAAGGTCAAAATGAAGTCTAAAGTATGGAAATCTAATCTCAAGACTAACATTATAATTGTTAATTATAATTTTCTGGTTCTAAAATCAGCATCTTGAAGTCTTACTTGTGTGCCTTGTCATGACTACCTTGTACTAAACTAAAAAAGTTTATGCACGACAAGTTCATGTATTTATGTTTAAAATAAAATCCTCATCTATTGGTTACTTAAATTTTAAGATAAAATCCTACAAGAACTATTACTCTTAAACACTCTATGTTTTTAAAAAAATACTATAGCTATTGTTATTAGAGAAAGAACATGTTCTGTTCATTTCACCATAATAAAGAGGCACCCCTCAAGTCCACTTAATGTAAGATTCCGGCACAAAGACCATGGAAAAAGAACCTGAAAAATTAACTGGTAACGTAATTATTTAGTAGTTCCCTCAAGAAGCTGAGGTACTTTGTTTCTTTCTCCAGAACATGAACAGAATAAAAATAAAGCATGGAAATGTACTTAGCAATCCAAGATCAGAGGAGGCAATGGTATTAGAGATTAAAACCTGAGCAGACTGCGGATGACAGTGGAAGCCCAAACTCCATTTGCACAGTTCCCACACAGATTAAGCCTCCAGTGAATCTCCTTAGACCATGAACAAAGAATGGAAATAGTCTTGTTATACACTGAGTGCATTGGAAAGTAGATTAACACAGATAATTTTTAACGTTATTGTTTTTCTCTCTTTTGGTCCCTTTTAAATTTGTTCTAGTTTTTATATTTTCTTTTGGATTGAGGGCTGTTTTTTTTGCATATGATTTTCTTTCTTTTTTTTTGGAGTTTTCAGTGGTTTCTTGAGCATTCAATATTTTGCCATGATGACTTAGGATAGTTAGGTGTTTTTTTTATTTTGTGTTTTACATTTTATTAGGGGCTCATACAACTCTTATCACAATCCATACGCATATGATTTTCTTTAAATAAAATCTAGGATAGGACTTAGTTACTGTGAAGACTATAAATGGATTAAGTTTCTTTGGGTTAGGACAGGGCAGGCTGGGGCAAATGGTGAGTTTAAGACTGAAGAAAATGTTCTAAAATTGATGGGGATCATAACTGCACAGCTCTTTTTAATATATTTAAACCACTGGGTTGTGTGGTATATGAATTATGTCAATTAAACTCAAGTTAAATTTTTTAAATGCAGTTAGCAAGTAAATTGTTTATAAAACTCATGGCAAATTTACTGAATACATGCCGTGGCAATTACATTATATCCTGTCAGCCTGTCAATAAAATTGCAGCTTGATGACCTCATTTTGAGGCATGACAGAAATAAGTAGCTCAATGGAGATCAAACCCAGTCTCTCTGCCTTCCTTTTCTGCGCTGAGACAGTCAGAGAGCTGGAGGAGACCCGTGCCAACACTGAAATGCATACACTGCCACTGGATCCACAAGACCTTCTACCCACTGGCCTGCGATATTCCTGCATTTGGCATCATTACATATACTGTGAATCTAAAGAGGAATTTATCGACTAGTACCGAACATATAGGCTAATATCGGACTTATGAACTTGATCTGAACTGGGCTGAGATGTTTTCTCAATATATAATTGCTCTTTTATATAAAGTTCTTATACACATGAGTGTATGACTGTTCCTCTAGTCAACCCAGACTAACACTTTCTTTCATAAGTGATATACTATACCAAACTCACACAATAACAGCATTGATCACATTCCGTTCTATGCTATGTTCCAAATGGGCAGCCTTAATCATCCTGTAACAACCCTGTTAATACAGCAGTTCTCAACCTGTGGGTTACGACCTCTTTTGGGGTCAAAGGACCCTTTCACAGGAGTCACTTAAGACCATTGGAAAACATGTATTTCCAATGGTCTTAGGAACCAAGTCACTGCTCCTCTATCCATCTCCAGGAGGGTCTGCCCACATACGAGTACGCAGCGTAATGACATAATCAGACAACCCCATCACATTCAACTTGTACAAATAAAGGTGGATGTGACAGGGTTGGCACCACAATGTGTTTATGTGGACAAGTCACACATGCGTAGAGAGCAGCTGCTGTGTTAAAAGCAGCTACTGTGTTAAAAGCAGCGACAGTGTTAAAAGCAGCAGTATTGGTGGTAAATGACACTTCATGAATTATTATTTCTGGGTAAAATCATAAACTACTGCAAAAAATCGATATCTGTACCATGGGAACTTTATCTGGATGCTGATTGGTCTTTTTATATTCAGCTGTGGTTGATGTGAATACTGCTCCTTGTGATAGTAACAGGTATGTAAAAACACAACATAGAGAATGTTAAATCATAGGAAATTTTAATAAACTGTATTGACTAAATTGTGCCATGTATCATCTTTAGTACTATTTTTTTTTAATAAGAAATTTAAACAAGACGCTTGACTTGAAGGGAAAACTATCTAGGCTTCATTGAGAGTAATTTACGCCTACTTAAAGACAGATTGCCCTACATGTAATAGCTACATACAAAAATGTTATAAAAGTGTCCTTGGTTTTACAATGATAAATGAAAAACATAAAAATTCTTCAATCGAACAAGGCATGCAAGGATTTTTTTCATGTCATTTTTTTTGTTTTTGTTAAACAGTGAGAGCAAAATAACCTACTGAAATACAAAGAGAGAAGCTGAATGAGCAAGCCACTGATGGAGAAGGGGAGCTTTCACAGAACCAGTGTTTTCCCCATCCCATCTCCACCTGATGTCGATCAAAACATACCATTGGTGATTTAGTAAACGAATAAATAAACAAAGGGAAAAATTTAATATGCTTGTGTACATGCACCAGTTACTTTGTGTACAATAAAGGAATGAGGAAGGGGAAATGAAATAAAGAGAAAACTATACTGTAGTTGTCAGGAGGTGGTGGAATCAAACTGTGGTTTTCTAATCGAGAATGGATTCTTGGTCGGCTGGAAGAGAGTTCTGGAGGAAAGGAGCAGGCTCCCTTAGAAGATGCCTCCGGTCTGCTGCTGGAACACATCAATTGTATCTTCATCCTCCATTTCCAACTGTGCAGGTGTGTCTGTTTCATTGATTGGCTGTCTGTCGAATCAAATCAGATCTGACTCATTGACAAACCCTGTTCACAATAGGCTTCCATTAGCTTACTACGTGGGTGTGCCTCTGAATCTTAAACTGCACCACAGAACCATCCTGCCCTACCACCTTCAAGTTAATCTGATCATTGTTCTCAGTCTTGACTCCTCCCTTGAGTTTTTTGTTGGCCAGGGTGAATGCTGAAGTCTTCTCAAAAGAGGTACCAGGTCCGCACCAAACGAGCACACAGGCAGCTGCAGGAACAGCAGGAGGAGTTGGCAGTGGTGGAGGAGGGAGAGCCATCTTTTGTATTATTAAAGCTATGGTTATATATTATTTTCATTAGCCAACCATCCCATGACAATGGATCATGTAGAAGAACGTTAAGAAAAGATAGTGAGGATTTTTTTTATGGTATGGTTTTACTTCAATGACAGCAGGAACTGAGAAACTACAATGTCTTACTTGTTGTGAAGTTCTATTAGTTGAATCTATGAAGATGAACAAACTAATATGCCATTTTGATAGCAAATATCCGAGCTTTGCTGGCAAGGATACCAACTATTTTAAAAGCAAAGCTGATGATAAACTCAAGAAAGCCAGACTTGACACTGGTGGCAAGTACCACAAACAAAACGTAGCAGTCATTGAAGTTTCATATTTGGTGGCACTCAGAATCACCAGCGCTATGAAACCCTACACCATTGCTGAGGATTCACTGTTGCCAGGGGCCAGTAAATTGTTCGAGTTATGATCAGAGATGAATTTGTTACAAAATTGGGCTAGGATCATGGGCAAATCGTTATCTCGCCTAAGCTCCATCTGGTCTGGAAACGCAGTAGCTTGTACTGTGACCTGGGTCAGCCTGGGGCTGTGCAGGGCATCCTCAGCCCAGCTCAACTCCTCCCAGAACGCCCTTGCAGTTGTAGGGAGCCCCTGGCTTGGGAAAGTGACCCTGCTAAGTGGGCTTTGTGACCAGGCTCCCTGATCCACCGACCCAGGTTTGCCTCCTCCACAGGCTGCAGACAGCAGGGGCTGCCCTTGGTTTCCTGAACCCGGGTCCTCTCCAGAGACAGTGTGGGCAGGACCTGGAGGGTGTGGAAGTGAGTCGTGCTGGGAAAGTGGATGGAGGAACGGAGGGTAGGGTAGATGCTGGGTGGGCTGAGGGGGCAGGAGATGCCCTGCAGAGTTCTAGAACCAGGGCTGAGGGATGTGGGAGCTGTTGGGGCCAGCTGGCCCTTTCGTGAGTTTTAGGAGCTGCCTGAATTCCATCCACATTGACCCTCTCCAGCCCCACCTTTGGCACATGCTGGAAGAGAAGTTCAAGGTCTTCCGGGAGAAAGGGCAGAGTGTGGGGCTGCCAGGGTGCAGGCCCTGAGGGAGCTGTCAGGTGCCCTGGAACTCGCCTACCCAGCTCCATGGCCGAGTCAAGTCCACAGGAGCGGCGTTGAGGCCACATGGGTGAGGCTGGACAAGGCAATGAAAGCCCGCACAGAGGTGGGTGCCCAGAGGGACAGGCCAGTGACAGCCAAGGGGTTCGGGACACAGGGGCCTACCCCAGATGTGTGTGCATGTGTGTGCGTGTGTGTGTGTGCTCATGTGTAGGGGTGGGCATGTGGGTGTGTGCATGCATACTTCTGTGTGTATTCTCGTGTGCACATGTTTGTATGAAGGGGCATGGCTGACTCCAGCTCCCAGCATCAATCAGCCTTCCCCGTCCAACCACGCTCCTTCCTGCCCCCAGTTTGGAGTCGTTCAGCGCAGGTCACTCCTTGTGGCAGGACCACGAAGTGGGCTCTCCCAATGCTCCCTGAGCACGGGCCGCAGTTTCGTTGGGGGCACAGGCCCTGCTGGTCTTCTTGCTGACCGCCACTCTTAGAGCTCCCTGCCGCCCCTCCCCACACCCTCCTTTCGCGGGATCTGGTGTCTCAGTGCACTGAGCACCTGACAGGTCCTGCAACCGAAATCCTGGGGCTGGGTGGCCCCGGGGCCAGCCCTCTCCTCACTGACTTTTGGAGGTGCTACAGGCAGACCCCCTGACAGGCAGCCCACTCGCTCCCTGAGCCGCCGTCCTCATGTGCTCAGGGCTCCCCATCTTTTTGCCTTCCACCCAACATGCGTGTCAAGACCCTTGCCTCCCTCGGGCCCTGCCTGTGGCCTCCGGGCCTCATCAGGAACCTGCTGTGATCAGAGGAAACCATCCATCTTCTAACTACCGAAGGGCCAGAAGGCGCGAATGTACAGCGATGATAATAGGTAAAGGTCACGGTAAAGTCACAGAGGACAGGAAAGACAGGGGCGAGAGAATACAATACAGAGTCAGACATGTTTTATTAGGCATGCTCACTTCAGCTCCTTTGATGGACTACGTGGAACTGGGAGAAGTGGAACCTTTGCTATCTTGGGGCGTGTATAGGGAGCCTGGAGACACACCTCTTCAGTAGTGACATGGTCACAAGGTGGGCGGTATCTATCGTAAGGCCCCTGTACTTGAGCTCACCAAGGTGAGGAAAGCTAATACCTGCATTGGGGGAGGCTACAAGGGGGGCTGGGTGTCACGGTGGGAAGAGAGGGCAAAAGGATCATATCTGCTTCTACACAGAGATACAATCAGCCATGTGCTCACATTATGGCAGCCTAGCTGTTAACGGAGAATCCGTGGGAATGATTTTTAAAGCAGGATAATGTACTTGGACTTTACCTCTAACTTACCAAAGTAGAGGCTTTCCTACCGTGGAATACCAGCTTTCCAGATTCTCCCTGTTATAAGTTAGGGAATAGAGTCTTCATCCTATTTCCCTCCGTGTTAAAGCCCCACAAATCCCCAAGCCACAGTCTTTGCTCAAAAGGAGGTGGCCCTGTTCTCAGGGAGAAAGTTGCTGGCCCTCCTACCCGCTGTGCCCTCGACTTCCACAAGGCGGCGCTCGAGCTGTGGGGCCACATGCAGAAGGTGGTCCTGGTGGAGGGTGCTGTCCTTGGCCACGACCTGGTGTCTGTGGAGGTCCTGCAGCGCCAGCACTGCCTCCTGCAGGGGAGGGCCCCAGTCCCTCCCCCCCGCAAGAACCCCTCTTCTGTAGGCAATGGATGGATGAGGAACCCTCACCCCCAGCTGACCCCAGGCAGGACTGCAGCCCGCCCCTTCCCCCTCTGGGATGGGGGGTGACGGGCCTGGGCTTGACCTAGGCTGGGGTACAGCCAGGATGGCCTGCAAAGTCCTGGGTGGAGGAGCATTCAGCCTGCTCTCTGCCAGCTGCAGAGGGAGCTGGTGGCTGTGGACGAGGTGGTGGTTCAGATGGGGATGGAGGCTATCCAGGTACACCCTGCGGTCAAGGAGGGCCTGGCCGGGCAGCTGGCTGAGGTGCTGGAGGCCTGGGCCACCTGAACATGAAGGCCTGGGAGAAGGGCCAGCAGCTGGAGTGGGTAGCCCATGGCCACACCTTCCTCAGGCACTGCCAGGAACTGCTGTATGTGCCACCCCACCTGGATGGGGGCTCGCTCTGTTCCATGCGGGTGGGGGCACCCAGCTCTTCCCTGCCTCCTCCCTGTTCTGCCCTCTGGCCCTGAGACCTGTTCCCATGCCCTGTCCCCTACCCAGTACTCGGGCTCAAGAGAAGCAGGCGCTAGTCTATATCCTCAGAAGGGCCAGCTGGGGGCCAAGGAGACACTGGGGCAGGAGCTCTGCCTGAGAGCCCAGGCATTGCGGCCGGCGGGGTAGCAGCTGCTGGACAGCAGCCACGTCATGGCCCCAGAGATGTGCGCGCTGAGGGCTAGGGCCAGGGTGGTGCGTGGCCAGAGCTCCCTTTCCTGCTGCTCCCTGCTCCACGGTAACCCAGCCCTGCCCCACCCAGGCGACACCCTGCGCCCCTCCCAACAGCCCTTTGCCCCCCAGGTCACAGTGTCTCCGGGAGCTGGACAGGCAGCTGCAGGAACTCCGGACGGCCTGGGCCCTTCACCAGGAGCACTGCCAGGTGAGCCAGGACTAGGAGGAGCTGCGTGGAATGCTGGGTCAGGCCGAGGTCTGGCTGGCCTCCTGAGAGGACCTCCTGCTAGACCCTGACTGTGGAGTGAGCAGGGATCCGCCCCTTAGAGGGCCACATGCCTGGCACCAGGACTTGGAAAGGCAGCTGGCGGCCCATGAGGAGAAGCTCACCCAGCTCCAAATGTAGGTGAGGGTGTGGAGGGCGGGACTGAGTAGGGGTCGAGGGGCCTCCACCTGTGGTGGGGTCTCCAGAGCATTGATCTACCCTGAGGGGCACCCCTTCGGGAAAACAGCCACAGGGTCCTGTCCTCCATGGGCAGTCTGGCTCTGTGGGGTCCATCACAGCTTCTTCTGCCCAACTGCTCCCTCCCCTCCTCTTCCTGGTTTCGCCCTCTGAGAGCTGTCCCCAGAGCAAGCCCTGTGGGACACACAGGGTCAGTATGGGTGGAAACCAATCAATAATCTCATGGGTGCAGAGCACACTCTGAGGAACACAGGGGAGGTGACACTAGCTACAGAGAATCTGAGTGGAGCAAGGGTTTGTAATCCTTGTGTAGGCTGGGGGTGGGGCTGATAGGGGGGGATTGATACCACAGGATCCTGTGGGACTGAAAGTGAGGACCTGAGGGTGGACGGGCAGAGGGAGTGCCCCATCCTCTGAGGCAGGAAGGTGGTCAGCTAGGGTGAGTACGGAGGAAGATGATCAGGGGCTGCTGCAGTCATGCAAATGTCACGTAAGAATCTCACTTTAGTATAAAATGTTTGTCTCCATTGCAAAGCCACCTCTAGCAACTAGGATCCCCTCTCTCCCCATCTGGAGTTGACGAGTGAAGAAAATAAAAAACTGAAGTAAAGCAGTCCACAGGACTAACGGACCACCAACACCACAGCCCTCCATCCTTGTCCTGGAGACCAGGAGAGTTAGATGGTGCCCAGCCACCGCCTCAAACTGCTCTGGTTGAGCTCAAACTGGCAACTTGTGCACAGCTTGAAAGCCAATGGAAGGTGACTTCATGAAGAGAGGGCATTACAAGTTTGACAGGGACTGCTGGAACCCCAAGACCAGGGCCCTTCAAATTCAAAACAGAGCCCAGCTCCGGGAATCACCCCTGCCCAAGCAACAGTCGAGCTGATAAAGTGAACGCATGGCACCTGTGAGGCAAGTGCTTCCCAGAGCAAAGGGGAGCATTTGCCCTCAAAGTTCAGGAGGGAGGGAGGGGCCAGGGAGAAGGCAAGAAGAGTGCTGTGTTATATTATGAGGGCTGCAAACAAAATGTGTATAAATTGTTAAACTGCTCTGCATGTTTCCACTTAAAACAAAACCCTCTATATTAAAATTCATATATATATGTGCATTATATGTGTGTATATATATATATATTAGTCAAACCCAAGGTCAGAAAAAGGCATGCCTTGGGCTGCTGCTCATGGCAAGGTCAGTGGTCTGAAACCCATCACAAAGACGCGGCTCGGCTGTCTGCTCCCGTAGTGACAGCCTCAGTGACACAGGGGCCGTCGTGTGCTGTCCTACAGGGCCTCGATGATAGAAATCGACTCGATGGCAATGATTTGAGTGCTTTGAAGGTCAGAAACTGTAGACAGTGATCTATAAACGTCCTTCTCTCCTGTAAGGTGTCTGTAACACAATCAAAGGAAAACAATCGGTCTGCTCTCCAGATCTTCAATGGGACCATTTCCAGGGAGCCTGGTCATACCCTGCCAGACTGTGCCTTCTCAGATCCGCTGGCACTGATAGGAAGATTGTGGGTCCTGCAGGGGTGGGGGACTCTCCAGTCTGCTCCCCAGCAATAGAGGCACTAGGCCAAGACTGGAAGAGCCCCGGCAGGGGAGAGTGGGGAGGTTGAGGCAGTCACTGTGCCCTGCTTCTGACACTCTTCATATGGCTGCTATGGTCACCCTTGACCTCAGGGAAGGCCAAGGGTCACCAGGGCAGAAAACACTTCCTTTTTATGGTAAGGGCCATATCGGGTCTCAACTTCACTGCTAAGTAGCTGTGGTCTCTAGCAAGTAACCCAGGCTCTCGGTGCACCCAGTTTCCCCAGTGCTATCTGGAGTCCCAAGAAGAGCCAGGTACAGCCAGGCTGCTTGCAGCTGGGCCAGAACCAGCAGCTGCCCTCACCGTGCCCTGAAGCCAGAAGCCCAGAACTCAAAGGCTGAGCTTTGCTGAAGGTCGTCTGACATGGCCTCTCAGCTTAAGTAAGGGGTCCCAAGCTACAGGCTGCACAAGTTGCTCCCTGGAACACGTGGCCCGGGCCCCCAATGTGGGCACACAGAAAGCAAGTTCACCTCTCAGGGGTTTGGCAGAGCCGCAGCACAGCAAGGGTCTCCCTGGAAGCCCTTCCAGCCCATGCCCAGCACCTCCCCCAAACTCACCCCTGCTCCAGGCTGCTGGTACTCACTGTAGGTCCTGTCACCACTGCTGGGCCCTGGGGGCAGTGCTGGGCCGCCACTCCAGCAGGCTCTCCGCTAGTGGGGCAGGCTGCCCCCTGGTGGCCACCCATCTTCACTTGGTGCTGAAACATTGCAAACTTGGTTAAGAGGAGCTGAGAAGAGAGGAGAAGGGTTCCAGGGGGCCCTGGCTGGTGTGGTTGTGAGACACCTCAGTGAGTGACTGGGCAGGGCAAGACTGGACAGCCACAGAACTTGCCCCTCTACGCAGAGAGGGGAATAGGAAGCCACAGCTGTCCTCAGTCCAGACTGATGTTCCCCATCAGCCCCTTGTGCATGCAGCCCCCCCTCCACCACCCGTCTTCCTTCGGCTCCTGGGCACCTTCCTTGCCCCTAGCCCCTTCCTCACTAGGGTGTGCTCATAGTCCTCTCTCCTCTGGCCACCAGCTGCTGGCTGCTCAGCCAGCTCTGCAAGTCCTCGGCTTCCCTCAGGAAGCCCTGCAGTGCCAGCATCCTCTTCAGATCCTGGCCCCTGTGGTGACAGCTGAGTCCCCCAACAGTTAGTGTGCATGTGTCCACACTCTGCAGGACAAGGGACCCAATCAAAGGGGCTGCCTGAAGGACAAGGTTCTTCATGGTCTTTGCCCAGGCTGCTCCTCTGGATTCAAGAAGCAAACCCAGGGCAGGGGGAGTTGGGGCTGGCGAGGGTGTGGCTGTGGGGAAGGGCAGGTGACTGGATCCAGGGAGCCGAGCCCCTGCCCTGCAGGCTCTCCTCAAAGGTTTGTGGGAAGAGGAAACAGTGAAGGACTCATCTTTTCCTGACACATGTCTACAGGCCTCTGTCACGGTTCTCTTCAAGGCAGGGGTAGCATCTAGGGGAATAAGCAACCCCAGCCAGTTTTCTGGTACCCCCGGATGCAGTGACCCTCACTGTTGGGCTGCCAACTCCCACAGTGTCTTCAGCTGCTTCCAGAGCCTCCCCTGCATCACACCCAGCTGCTCTGAGACCTCAGTTACAAGGATCTACATATAACTTCCTCCCTGGAGGATGGACAACAGAAAAGTGGGTGAAGGGAGACAAAAAATGTAAGATCTGACAAATTATCAAGGGTTCATGAGTGAGGGGGGAACAGGGAGGGCGGAGAAAAATGAGGACATGATGCCAAGGCCTTAAGTGGAGAGCAAATGTTTTGAGAATGATGAGGGCAATGAATGTACGGATGTGCTTTACACAACTGATGTATGTATGGATTGTGATAAGAGTTGTACGTGCCCCTAATAAAATGATTTAAAAAAATTAAATCATTTAAATTTCTTAGGACAATGCCATTTGTATTTCAAAGCAACATTCACGAAAACTATTTTTCACCTTCACTATCTTCTATTTAGTTTTAAACAGTGCAAAAACAATTCTTATGCCTTTTTATGAGATGTAATGCAAGTAGACATAAATTTATGCATAATTAAAAATGTGAATGAACAAAATATTTTGTTAAAAAATTTGAACTTTTGTGAAAATCATCGAAAGCATATAGCATTTTATTGAAGGGTTGGGAATGTTTTCCTCTATTTTATTCTAGTATTTGGTCTGAGGTTCTTACGGCATATTCTGATTGTTGTCGTGTAAGACAATGTACATTCCATATAAGAGAAAACTTTCCTTATAATATTTTCCTATCCATTGCTTCCTGCTGAATCTCTCATTTGTTCTTTTATCATTTTTTCCTATAAAACGCCCAGGCTGCTTAATTTTATTCTTATTAATCATTTATATAAGTTAGGAAAATATTTATTATATATACATTTTTATTAAAAATCTTTTATTGGAGACTCTTACAACTTTTGTTGCAATCCATATTGATTGCATCAGGCATTTTGTACATATGTTGCCTTCATTCATTTATAGACATTTCTTTCTTTTTCTTTTTTAAAATAATTTTATTGGGGCTCATACAACTCATCACTATCCATACATACACCAATTGTGTAAAGCACACTTATACATTCGTTGCCTTCATCACTCTCAAAATTTGCTTTCCGCTTGGGTTCCTGGAATCAGCTCATTTCCCCTTTCCCCTATCCCCTTCTCACCCTGCTCCTCTTCCCTCATGAACCCTTAATAATTTATACATTATTATTTTCTCTTATCTTACACTGCACGGCTTCTCCCATCACCCAATTTTCTGTTGCCCATCTCCCAGGGGGGAAGTTATATGTAGATCCTTGTGATCGGTTTCCCATTTCTATACCCACTTCCCTCCCAGTATCGCCACTCTCACCGCTGGCCCTGGGGGGTTCATCTGTCCTGGATTCCCTGTGTTTCCAGTTCCCGTCTGTACCGCTGTGTATCTTCTGGTCTAACCAGGTTTGCAAGGTAGAATTGGGATCATGAGAGGTGGGGGGAGGAAGCGTTTAATAACTAGAGGAAGGTTGTGAGTTTCATTATTGCTATACTGAACCCTGAGTGACTCATCTCCTTCCCACTACCCCTCCGCAAGGGATGTCCAGTTGTCTACAGGTGGGCATTGGTCCCCCGTCATGTACTCCCCTCATTCACGATGATATAATCCCACCTCCCACCTTTGTTGCTTGAAAACTGGTCCCCTCAGCCCTTCATGATCACACATGTTGGTGTGATGCTTCCACGTGGGCTTTGTTGCTTCTGGGCCAGCTTGTTTACTTTCAAGCCTCTAAGACCCGGGACGCTATATCGCTTGATAGCCGGCCACCATCAGCCTTCTTCACCACACATACTTATGCACACATTCATCTTCAGCGTTTATGTGGGGAAGGTGATCACACAATGATGGTTTTTGTTCTTTGGTGTCTGCTACCTGATCCCTTCAACACCTCGTGCTCACTTAGGCTTGTGTGCTTCTTCTCTGTGGGCTTTGTTGCTTCTGAGCTAGATTTCAGCCTGTTTGCCTTCAAGCCTTTAAGACCCCCAGAGTTTCATTATATTGTGCAGAGAGTGGCTATGAGCCAAACCCACTAGACTGCACCCAACAACAGTAACAACAGGACTTGTGCTTCTAACAATATGCTGAAGAAGACCTTAAGAGAATCTCCCCTTCGTTTAGAGCAGCGGCTCTCGACCTGTGGGTCATGTCTACTTTGGGGGTCAAACAGCCCTTTCATGGGGTGGCCTGAATTATAGCAGTAGCAAAATTACAGCTATGATGTAGCAACAAAAATAATTGTATGGTTGGTTGGTCACGACTACATGAGGAACTGGATGAAAGGGTCGTGAGTAAGAATGTTGAAAACCACTGTCCAAGAGGAAGACTCAATTCTTGATACAGTTGAAGGGCAACAAAATAGACTCAGCCCCAATATAGATGGGATAGCACAGTGGCTGCAACAATAAACACAAGCCAAAGAAACACTGCAAGGATGGCACAAGATGGGGCAGTGTTTCATTATATTGACATAGAGTTGTTATGAGTCAAAACACACAAGAAAAAAAAAACAGGACTTGTTTTTCTAACAATGTACCTAAGTAGACCTTAAGAGAATCTCCTATTAGTTTAGCGCAGCGGGCCTCAAACTGAAGGCCGTGACCCCTTTTGGGGGATGAATGACCCTTTCACGGCAGTGGACCGTTCATTAAAGTGGAAAAATTAGAGTTATGATGTAGCAATGAAAATAATTTCATGATTTGGCAATCACCACTACATGAAGAATGGTATGAAAGAGTCGTGGCATTAGGAAGGTTGAGAACCACTTCCCTAGGGCAAGACACAAATCTGGTACAGAAGGGAAGGAAGAGAGCGGCAGTCTCCAACAAGTTGGATTAGCACAGTGGCTGCAACACTGAGGCCAAGCACACAAGCACGGTGAGGGTGGCACAGGTCAGGGCAGCTAAGAGTCAAAACCCACTCGACAAACTTAATGACAATAACTACAGGACGTGTACTTCTAACAATATGCTGAACTAGATCTTAAGAGAAACTCCTCTAAATTTAGAGCAGTGGTTCTTAACTTGTGGGTCGCGACCCCCTCTCACAGGTGTTGCCCAATTCATAACAGTAGTGAAATCACAGTAATGGAGTAACAATGAAAAAAAATTACTGTTGGAGGATCACCACAACATTAAGAATTGTATAAAGGAGCCATGCCATTAAGAAGGTTCAGAAACACTGCCCGAGAGGAATACACAAAACGTGGTACTGCAGAAGGGCAGCAAGTGAGAGGCAGACCCAACAAGATGGAATAGCTCAGTGGCTGCAACAATGAGTGCCATCAACGAACCACTGTGAGGACGGCACAGGACGGGGCAGCGTTTCATTATCTTGTGCTTAGAGTTGCTGAGAGTCAAAACCCACTCGACGGCAACTAACAGCAACACAAAAAGTACTTGAGCTTCTAACAATATGCTGACGTAGATCTTAAGAGAAACTCCTCTTAGTTTAGTGCAGGGTTCTCAGCCTATGAATCACGAACCCTTTTGGGGAGTGAGTGGGTTGAATGACCCTTTCACAAGGGTTGCCTGATTCATAAGATTAGCAAAATTACAGTTATGAAATATCAGCGAAAATTTTGTATGACTGGGGGTCCACCACTATTTTGGGAACTGCATGAAAGGGTCGTGAATTTAGGAAGATTGAGAACCACTGTCCGAGAGGAAGACACAAATGTTGGTAGAGTAGAAGGGCAGCAAAGGAGAGGCAGCCCCTCCAAGTTGGAATAGCTCAGTGGCTGCAACAACCAGCGCAAGCAAAGAACCACTGTGAGCAATGCACAGGATGGGGGAGCATTTCGTTATATTTTGCATAGAGTTGCTATGAGCCAAAACCCACTTGAAGGCACCTAAATAAAATAACAACAGGACTTTTGCTTCTAACAATGTGCTGAAATATATCTTATGAGACATTCTTCATAGTTTGGAGCAGAGATTCTCAACCTGTGGGTCATGACTCCATTAGGGTGATGAACTACCCTTGCACAGGGGTGTCCCACTTCATAGCAGTAGCTACATTACAGTTATGAAGTAGCAATGACGATAAATTTATGACTGGGGTTGTACCCACTACATGAGCAGTGGTATAAAAGGCCTGTGGCATTATAAGAAGGTTGAGAGCCTCTGTCCTTGAGCAAGACAGAAATCTTGGCAGAGCAGAAAGGCAGCAAATGAGAGGCAGACCCCCAGATGATAGATTAGCGCAGTGGCTGCAACCATGAGTGCAGACAAGAAACCACTGTGAGGATGGCACAGGACGGGGCAGCGTTTCATTATCTTGTGCGTAGAGTTGCTGAGAATCGAAACCCACTGGGCAACACCTAACAACAATCACTGTAGGACTCATGCTTTTCACAATATGGTGCTGTAGATCCTAAGAGAAACTCCTCTTAGTTTAGAGCAGTGGTTCTCAACTTGTGGGTCACGAGCCCTTTGGGGGGGTCAAATGACCCTTTCACAGTGGAGGCCTGATTCATAACTGTAGCAAAATTAAAGTTACAAAGTAGCAATGAAAATAATTTTATGATTGGGGGGTTCATCACTACATGAGGAAATGAATGAAAGGGCAGTAGAGGGGCAGCAAAAGAGAGGCAGCCCCCCAAAAGTTGGATTAGCCCATGGTTGCAACAATGACAACAAGCAAAATAACCACTGTGAGGGTGGCACGACACGGGGTCACGTTTCATTATATTGTGTATAGAGTTGCTATGAGCCAGCACACACTCAAAGGCACCAAACAATAACAACAGGACTGTGCGTCTATGAATATGCGGAAGTAGACCTTAAGAGAAACTCCCCTTAGTTTAGACCAGTGGTTCTCAAACTGTGTCACAGTTCCTTTAGAAGACTAATGAACCTTTCACATGGGTGGCCTGATCCATAACAGAAGCGAAATTACAGTTATGATGTAGCAATGAAAATATTTTATGGTTGGGGAGTCACCACTACATGAGGACTGGTATGAAATAGTAGTGGCATTCAGAAAGTTGAGAACCACTATTCTTGAGGAAGACACAAATCTTGGTACGGAAGGGCAGGAAAAGAGAGTTAGTCCCTAACAAGATGGATTACCACAGTGGCTGCAACAATGAGCGCAAACAGAAGAACCACCGTGAGGATGCACAGGGCAGGACAACGTTTCATTACATTGTGCATAGGGTTGTTATGAGCCAAAACCCACTCGAAGGCAGCCAAAAACAAGAACAGGATTTGTGCTTCTAACAATATGCTGAAACATACCTTAAAAATAAACTCCACTTAGTGTAGAATAGCAGTTCTCAAACTGTGGGTCGTGATGCCTTTTGGGGGGTGGGGGGGAGAATGACTATATCACATGGTGGCCTGATTCATAACAGTAGCATAATTTTAGTCATAAAGTAACAAGGAAAGTAATTTTATGATTGGGGAGGGGGCGTCACCAATACATGAGGAATGGTGTAAAAGAGTCGTGCATTAGGAAGTTTGAGAACCACTGCCCTAGAGGAAGACACAAATCTGGGTACAGTTGAAGGTCAGCAAATGAGAGGCAGTCCCCCAAAAGATGGATTAGCACAGAGACTGCAACAATGAGTGAAAACAAAAGAAAAGTGTGAGGGTGTTAGAGGATGGAACAGTGTTTCATGATACTGTGCATAGAGTTGTTATGAGCCAACTATGAGCCAAACCCACTCGACAGCCCCCGAACAACAATAAGAACAGGACTCTTGCGTGTAATAATATACAGAGCTATACCACAGGAGAAACTCCTCTTAATTTGAGAACGGCAGTTCTCAACCTGTGATTTGTGACCACTTTGGTTGGTTGAACAACCCTTTCACAGGGTGACTAGATTCATAAGACTTGCAAAATTACAGTTATGGAATAACAGTTGAAAAAAAACTTTATGCTTTGGGGACCACCACTACACATTGGGAAGTGTATGGAAAGGTCGTAGAAATAGGAAGGGTGAGAAACACTGTCCTAGAGGAAGACGCAAGTACAGTAGAAGGGCAGCAGAAGAGAGGAAGTCCCTACAAGACAGATTTGCACGGTGGCTGCAACAATGAGCGCAAGCAAAGAACCACCGTGAGGATGATGCAAGACTGGGCAGGCCTTTATTATATTGTGCACAGGGTTGCTATCAGCCCAAACCCTCTCCACGGCCCGAACAACAATAACAGGAGGAATCATACATCTAACAGTATGCTCAACTAAACCTTGAGAGAAACTGCTCTTAGTTTAGAGCAGCTGTTCTCAACTTGTGAGTTGAGTGGTATAATCTTTGGGGGTGTTCAAATGACCCTCCCATAGGCGTGGCCAGATACGTAACAGTAGCAAAATTACAGTTATGAAGTAGCAACAGTACAATTTTTTTGGTTGGGGGGTCATTACTACACGAGGCACTGTATGAAAGGGTCGTGGCATTAGGATTGCTGAAAACCACAGTCCTACAGGAAGACACAAGTCTTGATACAGTTGAAGGGCCGCAATATAGAGTCAGCCCCCAAATAGATGGAATAGCATAGTGGCTGCAGCAATGAGCTCAAGCTAAGGGAACACTGCGAGGATGGCACAAGATGGGGCAGCGTTACATTATATGGAGCACAGAGTTGCTATGAGTCAAAACCCACTCGACTGCACCTGACAACAAAACAACAGGACTTGTGTTTCTTATAATGTGCTGAAGTAGACCTTAAGAGAAACTCCTATTAGTTTAGTGCAGCGGTTCTCAACTTTTGGGTCACGAGCCCTGTTGGGGGATGAATGAACCTTTCATAGTGGTCGCCTAGTCATAACAGTAGAAAAATTAGAGTTACAAAGTTGCAATGAAAATAATTTTATGATTTGGCAGTCAGCACTATATGAGGAACGATATGAAAATGTTGTGGCATTAGGAAGGTTGAGAACCACTGCCCTAAAGGAAGACACAAGTCTTGGTAGAGTAGAAGGGCAACAAAAAATAGCCAGCCCCCCCAAATATGGCTCCAACAATGAGCACTAGCAAACAACCACTGACAGGATGGCACAGGTCTGGGAAGCATTTCATGATATTGTGCATAGAGATGCGATGAGCCAAAACCCTCTCCGCAGAACTTAACAACAATAACAACAGGGCTTGTGTGTTTAACAATATGCTGAAGTAAATCTTAAGAGCAACTCTTCTTAGTTTACAGCAGGGTTCTCAACATTGGGTCGTGAACACTTTCAGGTGGGGGGTGTTTCGAAACACCCCTTCACAGTGATGGCCTGATTCATAACAGTGGCAAAAGTACAGTTATGAAATATCAATGAATATAATTTTATGATTGGGGTCCACCACTACATTGGGAACTGTACGAAAGGGCCGCAGAATTAGGATGTATGAGAAACATTGTCCTAGAGGAAGACACAAATGTTGGTACAGTAGAAGGGCTGCAAAAGTCAGGCAGCCCCTACAAGATGGAATAGATGCAGCTTGAGTGCAAGCAAAGGACCACAGTGAAGATGGCACGAGATGGGGCCGAGTTTCATTATATTGTGCATACAGTTGGTATGAGCCAACACACACTCAAAGGCACCAAACAATAATAAAAAGAACTTGGGCTTCTAAGAATATTCTGAAGTAGACCTTAAGAGAAACTCCTATTCGTTTAGACCATTGGTTCTCAAACTGTGTGTCGAGACACCTTTGAGGAGACTAACGAACCTTTCACATGGGTGGCCTGATCCATAACAGAAGCAAAATTACAATTATGATGTAGCAATGCAAATATTTTATGCTTGGATGTCACCACTACACGAGGAATGGTGTGAAGTGGTTGTGGCATTTGGAAAGTTGAGAACCACTGCTCTAGAGGAAGACAGATATCTTGGTACAGAAGGGCAGGAAAAGAGAGGCAGTGCCCAACAAGATGGATTAGCACAGTGGCTGCAAAAATGAGTGTGAGCAAAAGAACCACTGTATGGAAGGCACAGGACGGGAAAGCATTTTATTACATGGTGCATAGAGTTGGTATGAGCCTAAACCCATTCGAAGGCACCAAACAACAGGATTTGTGCCTCTAACAATATGCTGAGGGAGACTTTAAAAGAAACTCTTAGTGTAGAGTAACAGTTCCCTAACTGTGGGTCACAACGTCTTAGGAGGGAACAATGAGCATTTCACATGGGTGACCTGATTCATAACAATAGCAAATTTATAGTTATGGAGTAACAAGGAAAATTATTTTTTGATTGGGGGGGTTACTAGTACGTGAGGAATGGTGTGAAAGAGTCATGACATTAGGAAGGTTGAGAACCACTACCCTAGAGGGAGACATAGATCTGGGTACAGTAGAAGGGCAGCAAAAAGAGGCAGCCCACAGCACAATGGAATACAACAGTGGCTGCAACAATCCGCGCAAGCAAAAGAACCACTGGGAGGATGGCGCAGGACAGGACACCTTTCCATCATATTGTGCTTAGAGTTGCTAGGCGTCGAAAGCTACACAACAGAATCTAACAATAACTATAGGATTTGTGCTCCTGACAATAGGGTGAAGTAGATATTAAGAAAAACTCCTCTTAGTTTAGACCAGCGGTTTTTAACCTGTGCTTCGCGACCACTTTTGGTGATCGAATGACCCTTTCACATATGTGAAATGATTCATAACTGTAGGAAAATTACAGTTACGAAGTAACAATAATATTATGATGGGGGTCACCACTACATGAGGAACTGTATGAAAGGGTCATGGCATTAGGAAATTTGACAACCATTGCCCTAGAGGAAGACACAAGTCTTGGTACAGTAGAAAGGCCACAAAAAAGAGGCAGCTACCCAAAAGTTGGATTAGCACAGTGGCTGCAACAATGCGCACAAGCAAAAGAACCACTGTGAGGATGGCATAGGATGGGAAAGCGTTTCATTATATTGTGCATAGAGTTACTATGAGCCAAAACCCACTCGATGGTACCTAACACCAATAACAACAGAACTTGTGCATCTACCAGTATGCTGAATTCTATCTTAAGAGAATCTCCTCTTAGTTTAGAGCAGGGGATCTTCAGCTGTGTGTCGCGACCCCTTTGTGGATATGGAATGAAAATTTCACAGGGGTGTCGTGACTCATAACAGTAACAAAATTACAGTTATGAAGCTGCAATGAAATCATTTTATGGTTGGGGGGGGGGGTCACCACTAAATGAGAATCGGTATGAAAATATCATGGCATTAGGAAAGTTAAGAACCACTGCTCTAGAGGAAGTCCCAAATCTTGGTATGAAAGGGCAGGAAAAGAGAGGCGGTCCCCAACAAGATGCATTAGCACAGTGGCTGCAACAATGAGCGCAAGCAGAGAACCACTGGGCGGCGTTTCATTATATTGTGCGTAGAGTTGCTATGAGACATACCCATTCGACGGCACCTAACAACAACAACAAATGGACTTGAGCTTCTAACAGTATGGTGAAATAGACCTTAAGAGAAACTCCTCTCAATTTAGAGCAGGGGTTCTCACCATGTGGGTCGTGACCCCTTTGGGGCTTAGACGAACCCTTTACAGGGTTGCACTATTCATAACTTGTAACAAAACGAGAGTTACGAAGTAGCAAAGAATATAATTTTATGATTGGGGTCTACCACTACAAAGGAAACTATGAAAGTGTCGCGAATTTAGGAAGGTTGAGAAGCACTGTCCTAGAGGAAGATACAGATATTGGTAGAGTAGAAGGGCAGCAAAGGAGAGGCAGCCCCTACAATTTGGAATAGCTCAGTGGCTGCAACAATGAGCGCAAGCAAAGAACCACTGTGAGGAATGCACTAATGGGGCAGCGTTTCGGTACATTGTACATAGAGTTGCTGTGAGCCAAAATCCACTCGACGGCACTTAACAACAACAACAGGACTTGGGCGTCTAACAATATACTGAACTACATCTTAAAGAAACACCTCTTAGTTTAGAGCAGCGGTTCTCAACCTGTGGATCGGGACCTCTTTGGGGGTTGAGCTACCCATTCACAGGGGTCGGTCTCTTCTTCATAGTAGCAAAATTACAGTTATGAAGTAGCAACGAAAATAATTTTACGAATGGATGTTCACCACAACATCAGGAACTTCATTATAGTGCCAAGGAATTAGGAAGGTTGAGAACCACTGGTTTAGAGCATAGGAAATCTGATGCAATACTGCATATTTTAACACACATGAAGGTGGAAAATAAAGGAAATTGGGAGAGGACAGTAGTATCAAATTCCTATGAGTCAGAATTGTTCTATATCATAGAGTAGCTAAGACAATGAGAAGAAATGACAAAGTCAAAGAGCTGAAGAGAAAATTCCATAGGACACGTGGCAACAGCTTTATGCTCTTGTTAGACCCTCGGGACCTCCTTATCTTTTGCTGGTGCACCTCCAAGATCCCAGAATCCCTAGTTGACAGTGGAATTTGCATAGCGAACTGGCTCATTGAGCCAAGCCGGAGGCCTCTGTCTGCAGAAGAGACCAAGCCTTGTGCTGCAGCTCCTGCTCCCATATGCAAGCAGTGGGGTCCAGATGCGGGTCCTGTGTCTGCTTCCTGTTGTAAAAGACAGTGTTGGGACAAGTAGCCTTCTACTGAGTCTCTCCTCCGTCTACCTGGGGGAACAGGCTCCTGGCTTGCTGTGGCCAGCTAATAGCAATTAGTAGGCATAGCGCTAATGAAGAGAGGGGACAGCTGGGCAGAGGGCCTAAACCTGCTGAGCGCCATGGCCCCTGAGACACTGGCGAGCTGTTGGCTCCCAGCTCCTTGTCCCTGACTCTTACCTGCCTCCCTCTCTCGAGTTCACTCTTGAATTTCAGTCTCCATGCAATCTCACCCAGCCTTGCTGCCTGACTGGAGAGGGAGCCTGGAGGCTGTTAGAATAGCGCTGCTCAGGCTCTTTGGGCTAAAGAGTCTGACGTGGGCCAGGAGCTCCATGAAGTTCCCTCCCTCAGGCAGTTTTCTGCCTCTCCATCCCCCTTAGTCTCCCTGCAGGCCTGGCCCTGGGCCCTGACCTTCCACTTGCTTCCTCATCCAACATGTGGAGGGCTGGCTCTTGCCAAGTACACACATGGGTGCAGACATGAGAGATCCCACTCTCTCCTGGAAACCAGGAGGTCTGTAAACAAGGGCACAGCTGAGGCCTGTTCTTACGCAAATCATGTTCATCCTTCTCTCTGCCCTCTGCCCTGGGGTAGGGACAAGGGCTCTGGGAAGACCGGCCACCCCATCACTATGGGGCATGGCCCGATGGTGCTGGTGCACAGAGCACTGGGCAGGCAGGGCTCCCTACAGGCCCTTGCACCGTGTGGGGCTACAGAAGGGGAGAAAGGCAGAAGAGTGCTGCCAGGAGCCAGCTGCACTCTGGCAACGTGGGGTCCTCTGGGCTGGGCCACTGAGGTGGGGTGCTAAGGCTGTGCTCCCCTCTCCCTCTCCCCAGGTGTGTGGTTGTGCTCTTCAATCCCCGGAAACACAAGCAGCACCACATCCTCAACAGCTCCAGGTAAATGGGCTCTGGGGCTTTGGGGAGTGCCACCATTTCCCAGGGACGGCCAGAGGAGTGCCACCTGCTTCTCTGTGGCATTGGGCCCTGTTGGGCCCCAGGCCTGCAAGGGAAGCAGCACAAGGAGGGCGGGTTTGCTGCCCTTGTTTTGAGAGGGGACTGTGAGAGGCCAGACCTGGGCCAGGCTGCCAGTGCCTCTCTTGAGCCTGCCCCCATTCCTTTCAGGAAAACCATCACTGCCCTTGCCTTCTCTCCTGATGGCAAGTACCTGGTCACCGGCGAGGTGAGTGAGGAAGGAAGCTCAGGCACTGCAGAGGGGGTGGCCTGGCCTTAGCAGAGAGTGACAGCCTGCAGCCCGCATAGGACTGGTGCCAAGTTTGACTTTCTGTACTGGTGTCAACTTTGGGTGTTTGGTCTGCCCTAGAGCAGTGTTCTTAGGCTGTAGCCTGCATCAGAAGTGCTATGGTGGCCCCGTAGTACAGACTGCTGGCTCTCGGGCTCAGCAGGTCTGGGGTGGCTCTCTTCAGTTTGCAATGCTAACAAGTAGTTCCAGATGAGGCTGAAGCTGCCAATTTGGGAACCACATTTTGGAAAACACCTCCTTAAAACATTCCTTATCCTGGAGTCCTCCTGTTGGTCACAGTGTGGAACAGGGCTGCCCTCCCATAGACTTGCCCTGTGAGGCTGTGGGAGCCAACCGCAGTAGTGGTGGTTCTTGCCCATCCAAATCACGCCAGGAGCCCATCCCTGAGAGTCCCTGTTCCCCAACACTGATCACATTCCCTCCGGGGGTGTCCTTGATTCATGTGCAGGCACATTAGGTTAGGTGTCCTTCATTTATGTGCTGGCTCTTGTCCAGTGGCTGGGAGAGCCAGGCCTCCTTGGATGGGGAGGGAGCTGGCTGCCTCTGGCCTTTACTTTGGGGTCTTCGTCCCCGCAGAGTGGACACATGCCTGCTGTGCGGGTGTGGGACGTGTCGGAGCGCAGCCAGGTGGCAGAGCTTCAGGAGCATAATTATGGCGTGGCGTGTGTGGCCTTCTCACCCAGCGCCAAGTACATTGTCTCAGTGGGCTACCAGCATGATATGATCGTCAATGTCTGGGCCTGGAAGGTGAGTGGGCTGCTGGCCTCAGGACAGGCAGGGCCGGGAGGGGAGCCAAGAAACTGCTGACAGGTGGCCTTCACTTCCGCCTGTTGGCCTCAGTCCCTTTCTAGAGAACTCTGAGCAGAAAGGAGCAACTGTGTATCTAGGATGCTGAAGAAGGGGCAGAAGGAGAGGTCAAGTTCACAGCTTGTCTAACCTCCTTCAGTGTGTAAGTTTCTTTTCCCTCAGCTCCTAGAAGCAGAGCCTTGATTTCCCTTGACTTTCTCTCCAGAAAAACATTGTAGTGGCTTCCAACCAGGTGACCAGTCGGGTGAAAGCAGTATCCTTCTCTGAGGACTGCAGCTACTTTGTCATTGCAGGCAACCGGCACATCAAATTCTGGTTCCTTGATGACAGCAAGACCTCAACGGTGAGGCAGCAAGTAGCCACCAGGGTGGGGTCTGCCCAGATCTGTTCCACCTGCGCCCCCTTCTGCATGCTCAAAAGCCCTTTGGAAGTCTCAGCTGGGCCAGGTGCTATGTCAATCTGCAAGGGAAGCCTTTTCCCTCTCTCCCCAGGGCCTGCTTTCCAGGGGGTAGCCTGCAGGGTGGGTGTGTGGGTGGCACCTGTGGTGTGCCTCCACAGGTGAATGCCACTGTGCCCCTGCTGGGCCGCTCCGGGCTGCTGGGGGACATGCAGAACTACCTGTTCACTGATGTAGCCTGTGGCCGCGGGAAGAAGGCTGACAGCACCTTCTGTATCACATCCTCGGGGCAGCTGTGCGAGTTCAGTGACCAGAGACTGTTGGACAAGTGGGTGGAGCTGAGGGTAAGTGAATGCTTTGTCGGCACCCTCCCGTCTGTCACCTCCAGGCTCCGGGGGTCCTGGGGTTAGCAGCGGGGTCTGCATGCACGCTGGGGGAGGCCCCAGGCAGAGGAAGGTGTTTGGGAACCTCTCTGCTCGCTCGCGCTCTCTGTCTCTGCCGCTTCCTCTGCTTTCCTCTTCTGCTCAGCACAAAGACAGCATCAGGGTAAGTGTGCTGGCCCTGTCCGCTGCCTCTGCTGCCTTTCTCTTGGCCGGCCTTTTCTGAGTGTGTGTTTGCCTAAAACTCAGGTGGCTTATAAGGCTTGCTGACTCCTTCTTCCTAATTGCATGGGGCTGTGGGCCCTCTGGCTAGCTGCTGTTAGAGGGAGGGGCATTGAGGGGCTCTGGCCAGGGCAGCTGTCCTACCTTGCACTTGTCCTTGCCTCTTGGCTCATGGCTGTTGAGGTGGGGTGAAGGAGTGCGCAGACGCCCTTGCTGAATGGGGCTTCTGTGCTCACAGACCACAGTGGCCCACTGCATCTCGGTGAGCCAGGACTACATCTTCTGTGGCTGTGCTGACAGCACCGTGCGTCTTTTCAACCCCTCCAACCTGCACTTCCTCAGCACGCTGCCCCG